>NW_027170665.1:652396-669896 GCF_036898095.1 Palaemon carinicauda
CTCGAGTCTGTCATGAAACTTCGGATGGTCAAACTTGGGGCAATTGCTTTTTTTGTTGACCGGGTTAAGATGAGATATGTTTCGTAGTTTATTTGTTATTCATATTATATGTTCTACGTTATTCTTGTTTATTTTGTTGTTTGTATTTTATAGTTTATTCTTTGCTTTTCAATCTTTTCCAGTATTGGGCTACATTTTTTTTACCGGGTTTCTTAGATTTGTTGGCTTTTGATAATCTCCCCTATATAATAAAGAGCAATTATATGGAAATATATATATATATATATATATATATATATATATATATATATATATATATATTTATGTGTGTGTGTGTATACACACATACATATAAATATATATATATATATATATATATATATATATATATATATATATATATATATATATATATATATATATATATATATATTCCCAGATATTTCTGGTCACGCACAGTGTCATTGTCAGACGTATAACTACTTGGTCTCTCAGTCCCTCAGCTGTGGAGGAGTGGTGGGAAAGCTTGAATCTGTGCTAGCGCGTGCATGGCTAGGTAAATATTTAGCCATCATTTTTGACGGGTCTCGTACAATAGTAAAAACAAAAAACTATACACAGAGATTTCGTAGCCAATGGAAAGAAAACCTTGAAACTCTTCGTTAGAATTCTAATTTTGACGAACCTGTCATAATGTATTCATGATCACCAAATATGATCAAGAGCGCCAGGGTTTAATTTCTGATCTCCATGAAAGCTCTTGCCATTTCCAATTCGAAATTGGCTTTGGCTCTCTTAACTTTTGATACATTTTCATTCCAACTTTTGTTTTTCTTTACTTATAGCTCAATGGCTTTTCTGGATGGAGGGGGCCGGGTAGGTGGGTAGGTTGACAGAATAGCCTTGGCTGGATTATAATGCCTTTTCAGTTGGGCATTGCATTTACACAAGTGCATAACTATTCGTGAGCAATTATATCCATACGCGAATTATTCTGCTGCTATAAGGGTTTTTTTTTTATGTCTATTGAATGAATTTGTTAATCTTTTTAAAAAGTCCATCTTTTTGGTGCTCATTTATTTAACTCTACGGAAATTATTATTTTTTAAAGGATTACAAAATTTCCTATTATAGAATTCAACGCATAAAAAAACAAGAACAAAGAACAAACCAACTAAATTAAACTTTAGATAGGAATTACAAGTATCTTAAAAAACATATCGATAAAAAGCAGTTGAGAAATATCTGAAAAGAATGAAAGGCAAAGGGTCGTATTTCTATAAATGCCTTTACAGTCTATAGTTTTTTTTAGCCCCTTAAAGCTTTTAAAGTTTCAAATTGCAAAACTAGAAAAGCTCCGAAACCAGCTTGCCTTTCCCAGAATCAATTTAGACCGTAGGCGTACTTAAAGTCTGTGTGACAACCATGTGAGAACTTGGGCGTAAGGTTATGGTTAATTCGGGGGACATTTTTCTCGACCTTGGCCTTGGACCTAGGCCTTTCAAAATTGAATTGCTTCCACGTCTCTAACTTAATAATAAATCCCGAACGTTTCACTGTTCCATGAGTAAAATTGTGGCCAGGAAGTTGTTCTTATATAAATCATCAAACGGGCGACAACATAACTTCCATCCAACTTCGTTGGCGGAGGTGACAATCCAAATTGGACTATTCATTCGTCGCAGCAAAGGGAATAGAACACTTTGATGCTGCCATAGTAACATCGTGAACCGTGGTGACTCTGGGCATAACGAGTTGCACCTACTTTTTGAAAGATTGGAACATGGTGAAATAATATCAGGCGTATTAAAGATTGCAGAGATGATAAGAGTATCATGACTGAGGTGGTGTGGGCACGTGTTGAGGATGGATGGTGAGGAGGGAGGGAGGGAGGGATTAGAGCTTGGGAGGAACATTTTAGGGGGGAGAAGATCGAGAGGGAGGCGGAGAATTAAATGGCGAGATGAAGTGAAGGATGATATGGAGAGAGGTGGATACCTTTGATAGAAGGTATTGGAAAGGGTGCATCAGGTTTTATAAGTTAAAATTATACCAAATGTGATTGTACGGATATGATTGATTAATTTTCATTATATAGCGCTGAATGTGCCTGGCTTGAGGCTTAAATCTTATATTCAGTTCATCCCAAAGATCAGTGCTTATCAGAGACTGGTCATGTTGCCATAGACTATCAGAAGAGAAACAGGAAACCTCAGGCACTGAAATTTTTACCGTACCTTAAGAGTCATATGTGAGCGGCAGTTGGTTTTAGTGGAATCTCCCCCCCCCCCCTCCATACCCCCTCCATCCTCAGCAGTCTTGGCGAATGTATCGATACAGTAGGATTCATCATAAGATTCATCCGTCCATTTTATGATTGCTGAATCGATTTATAAAAAAAAAATATTTTGTTACATTCTTTTTGTTTGGTTCTTTAAATTAGTATATCCAAAGATTCCTAAAATTTTGTTTTTGGTAATTCGAGTCGTTATTTTCATTCAACAAAATACATATAGATATTTCTTGTTGTTTTTGTACCTCGGCTCTTCTCCTGTAATGTTGCAATATGCAACTTTGAGTGCTAATTTGAAAATGGATCTTTTATTTATATTTTTTGTGTGAAGGATTTTTCTGGTTTTACATCACCTGGCAACGTCCATCACACTTCGTGGTCTCTCGTCTCTTCATGGAAATATTCACGACTTTTTCTTATTTTTGCACATATTTGTTACCTCAATTTTTTTTGCACATTTTCCCCATCAAATATTTTTTGCACACATTTGTTACCTCAAAAATTATTGCCAATTTTCGCCCCCAAATATTTTTTTGCACATTTGTTACCTCATATTTTTTTTGCACATTTTCCCCCTCAAACATTTTATGCACTCGTTTTTACCAGTTTTTATTTCTTTTTATGTTTTTCAAATATTTTATGCACACGTTTTTTTTTTTTTTTTTTTTTTTTTTTTTTTTTTTTTTTGCTAATTTTGCACCTCATATTTGTTTGCACCTCATATTTTTTTGCACACATTTGTTACCTCATACGTTTTTTTGCTTATTTTCCCCTCAAATTTTGCACCCATTTGTTACCTCAATTTTTTTTTTACCTTTTTTGTCCGCATTTGTTACCACAGTTTTTATTTTTGCACATTTTCCCAATCAAATATTATTTGCACACATTTGTAGCCTCAAAATTTGTTGCCCATTTTCCCTCCTCAAATATTTTTTTTTTTTTTTCACACATTTTCCCCTCAAAAAAACACAGGTTAGGTTTAATAAAATAATAATGTCTGATATTTTTCTTATGACATGTGTATTTCCAACCAAGTTTTTTTTTTTTTTCATGAAAGAGAGCTCTTGATATCTCGGGTTACTAAATCTATTTAAGTATTTTGGAGAACTAAACTAAGGCTTTACTATGCCTCGTCCGATTTTGATATATTGATCTGTCATTTTATATTAACTTAATCAATCAGGATTGAAATTATAAGCTATCGAATCATGGTCTTCTATTTATGTTTACGAAACAGCGTGCATATTTTAATTATACGAATCTATAACATGTTATTTTGTTTCAGTTAAATACAGTTTTGCTATTAACATTTATGAACTCTAGCCTGAAGATTCCTTTTGATAAACCCAATCCTGATATTTCTTCCTTTTTTCAAATCCAGAATTTATATTCTGATTTGGCAAACCTAATCACATTTCGATTTGTAAAGGCAGTATTGATATGCTTAGATTTCCCAACCTAGATATATTTCGATTTTAAGAAAATATATGTAACCGTAGTGTATTTCATTTAGATAAACTCAGTATTTGTTTTTTAAAACCAATTTTGATATATTTGTTTACCGAAACCAAGCTTGATATTTCTTATTTTCTGAACCCAACAGAGTGTAAAGGATCCTAAATCCCAGATAGTAATTTGTTTACTTTAACTGAAACCCTTGATTGATATTTCAGGTAGATAAACCTAAATTGGATATTTATTTGCTGTTCATGGGATTATCTCTCTACGTCCTCCAAGTTCATGTTAGTTTTATATTATATATATATATATATATATATATATATATATATATATATATATATATATATATATATACATATATATATATATATATATATATATACATATATGTATATATAGGTGTGTATATATATGTATATGTGTATATATATATATATATATATATATATATATATATATATATATATATATACATACAAAACTCAATCCTAATATTTTGGTATACTAAAACCAACAAGTATAATATTCCTATTTATTTACAAAGCACAAACTCGATATTGTGGTTTCCTGAATTTAAAGTTTTATATAAATATTTTTTTGTCTGCTGTTGATTTTTTCACCTTAAGGGCAAGGGTAACATTACTTTAGGAATGGGGTGAGTAAGAGACTGGGAATGGGAATGGAACAGAGAATACAGATTTCGGGAGGAATTGATACATGGAATCTCCAGATTGATTCTGAAGCCTTTTCCAAATAATAATAGGGAAATGTAGGGCACTGGAGTATATAGCAAAAATGCATCCCCGTCTGATGTGAATGGGGGTATGGGCATATGGATATGAATTAAAGCAGATGTTTGAGAGGAATTCTTAGGGAAAAAAAGAGGAAGAAAATTACAGCGAAAGGCAAAATCGAAAGGATAAGGCTTTTCGGAAATAGGAAGAGGTGGAGGAGAAAGAGGAGGAGGAGGAGGAGGAGGCACAGGAGAGGAAGAGCAAGAGGAGGAGGAGGAGGAGGAGGAGGAGTCAGAAAAAGGAAGGGTGGCTGGGTGGAAGCTTTGGCCCCAGATCAATAGTGAAGCGGGAGGCAAGACGAGCAGAGGTGGTCGTGCCTCTCGTCGGTCGGTCGGGCGAAGTGGGTGCAGGCTGCAGGCAGGCAAGGGCCTTTTAGTGGTTGGTCGTGGCAGTGAAAGAGAGAGAGAGAGCGAGAGCACGAAAGAGAGAAGAGACCAGAACTCAGGGTTGCGAGAGTAGTTTTCTCTGGCCTCCCCCTCTGCTGCCTGAAAATCTAAATAATAAAAAAAAGGGGGATTTTTTTTTTTGAATTTTGTGTCTATCTCAATTTAGAATTTATTTCATTAGAATATACAATAGAAAATAAAGGAGGCTTCTGCTGGGCGTCGGCGAGCATACGCCCCTGAGCCTCTTCTGTTACTTTCCCCGTTTTTTGAAGGAAAGGGTCCACAAACACCACAGGTGAGTTGTCGTGTGTGGTCACGACGTGTTTATCTCTCTTGTTTGTTTGTATGAGTACCCTGATTCTTTTCGTCCCGAAGTTTTTTTTTTTTTATATGTAAATCAGCGTGTTTGTTTATTTAAAAAAACGTCGAAGGTTATTCAGAAATGAATGACTTGTCTCCAAAGATGGAGAGGGCCATTCTGAAATGAAGTAGGTTGAGTTGTCATGAATAATATTTATTTTGAAAGATGAGGTCTAGAGTCATTTAGAAATGAAGTAGGTTGGATCATCGTGAATATTATTTATTTTGAAAGATAACGTGTAGAGTCATTTAGAAATGAAGTAAGTCGATTTATCATGAATATTATTTATTTTGAAAGACACTAGAGTCATTCATAAATGAAGTACGTTGAATTATCTTGTAATATTACTTATTTTGAAAGGAAAGGTGCCCTAGAGATAAAAATGTAATTCTGACTATAAATGTTTATCTTTAAAAATGACAGTAAAAACTAACGTGTTTATCGTCACTGAAATTATGACAATATTCACTTTCTCGAAGACATTGCGAGCTTTGGATGAGTTGTACTTGTTCTATACAAAATTTCTCAATTTGAGAGAGAGAGAGAGAGAGAGAGAGAGAGAGAGAGAGAGAGAGAGAGAGAGAGAGAGAGAGAGAGAGAGAGAGAGAGAGAGAGACGGGGTCCTCAGGTAAGATGCTGAGATGATTGGTCTCACTTGAAGAGTAGAATTGAGCGATAGGATCTCTCTCTCTCTCTCTCTCTCTCTCTCTCTCTCTCTCTCTCTCTCTCTCTCTCTCTCTCTCTCTCTCTCTCTCTCTCTCTCTCTCTCTCTCAGATGCAAAATTCCCCCAAATCTTATTTTTTCAAAAAAAAAAAAAAAAAAAAAGAACATTTATATCTTTCGTAACTTTTTCCCCCTGACCTCTTTGCCATAAAATTATCCTGACCTCTAAAACCACACTTTACCTTAACATTTTAACTTCTACAACTTTACCGCAAAATGAGTTAACCTAGTATTTTTTTTCCTTGAAATGTTCTAACTTTCGCAACTTTGGTGTAAGATATCACATTTTCTCTTATCATTTCAGCCATATAATTTCCTAAATTACTAACATACAAAATACCGTAGCTCTAAACCATCTTTTTACTATATTTTTTATACCTCAAGAAGTTTTTAACGCTCTTTAAATCTCTGCGAGAAAACATTGGTAACTTCCTTGATGTTTTTTGAGACAAGAATTATGTAAACTTCATAGCATCTTTCCAAAATTATTATTTTATATCCCTCCCCTATAACATCTCTTCAATGAATTACCCTCTTAATTTGCAACAATGTTTAACATACATAACCTCTGTCACAGAATGTTTCAACTTCCAAATTTTCCTTGTCACAATATTTTGACCGCTATAACCTCTTGCCCACGAATTATTTCAACTTCCATAGGTTTATCTGTTTGCCATAAAATTTTCTACCTTCACACTAACCTGTCACTTTTTTTTATCCTGTGATTTGAATCCCTTTGACAAAATATTGTCACATCATTTATTTCCTCAAAATTCCAACTTCCGTCTGTCACATCATTAATTTCCTCAAAAATCGAACTTCCGTCTGCCATATTCTTTATTTCCTCAAAATTCGAACTTCCGTCTGTCACATTATTTATTTCATCAAAATTAGAAGTTCCGTCTGTCACATCATTTATTTCATCAAAATTCGATGTTCGTCTGTCACATCAATTATTTCATCAAATTCGAACTTCCCTTGTCACATTTATTTCATCAAAATTCGAACTTCCGTCTGTCACATCACACATTTACTCAAAATTCGAACTTCCGTTGTCATATTTATTTCATCAAAATTCGAACTTCCATTGTCACATTTATTTCATCAAAATTCGAAGTTCCGTCTGTCACATAATTTATTTCATCAAAATTCGAACTTCCATTGTCACATTTATTTCATCAAAATTTGAACTTCCGTTGTCATATTTATTTCATCAAAATTCGAACTTCCATTGTCACATTTATTTCATCAAAATTCGAAGTTCCGTCTGTCACATCATTTATTTCATCAAAATCCGAACTTCCATTGTCACATTTATTTCATCAAAATTCGAACTTCCGTTGTCATATTTATTTCATCAAAATTCGAACTTCCATTGTCACATTTATTTCATCAAAATTCGAACTTCCGTCTGTCACATCATTTTTTTCATCAAAATTCGAACTTCCGTTGTCACATTTTATTTGATAAAAATTTGAACTTCCCTCTGCCACAATTATTTCCTCAAAATTTGAACTTCCGTCTGTCAGATCAGTAATTTCATCAAAATTCGAACTTCTGAACCTGTAACTTCTCTCTGTCACATCATTTATTTCTTCAAAATTCGAACTTCCGTATGTCACATCATTCATTTCCTCAAAATTCGAACTTCCGTCTGTCACATCATTCATTTCCTCAAAATTTGACCTTGTTTGCCACTGATTCTTTTCTAAGCTCATAAATCACATTGTCGCAAATTTCTCTTAACTGTGTCTGATTATTCCCTTTAAAAAAAATTAATTTTCACTTCAAAATTCGAACTTCCGTATGTCACATCATTCATTTCCTCAAAATTCGAACTTCCGTCTGTCACATTATTCATTTCCTCAAAATTCGAACTTGTTTGCCACCGCTTCTTCTCTAAACTCTTAAATCACATTGTCGCAAATTTCTCTGAACTGTATCTGATTATTCCCATAAAAAAAAAAAAAATCAGTTTCATTTCCCTATCTTCCCACAGCATTTCCTAACATCCAACGCCTCCCATTCCTCTTCCCACATATCCCCCTTAAAGGATGTGGAGATAAGTAATTCATCGCGAGTAGTCATTTAGCCTAGTGATAGGCGGCAAAACACGCAAGATGAATTAAATCCCGTTTGGAATTATTCGTGCGTACTTAAGAAGACGCCGTCATTGTTTTGTCATGATTAGGCAAATGGATCAAGGAAGCTTAATCTATAATGTTTGAATTGCAAATTCATTCAATGATGTCTGATTGACGGAGAATTAAAGAGGGAAAATGGAATAAAGATTAGAACGCGATGTTAATGGAAGAGGAACGTCGAGGGAAAAGTAATTGAAAACGGGAGCGAAAAGTAATGTTCATGCGTTGTGAACAACAGTGAAACAGGTTGCATAACACGGAGGGTTGCCAGGTTGGCCTTTTTTTAGGCTAAAAAAAAACCGCATTTGGCCTTTTTTCAGGCCAAAAAAACCCCTCGCATTTGGCCTTTTTTTCAGGCCAAAAAATTCCCTCGCATTTGGCCTTTTTTCAGGCCAAAAAATTCCCTCGCATTTGGCCTTTTTTAGGCCAAAAAAAACCCACCTCGCATTTGGCCTTTTTTCAGGCCAAAAATCCCCTCCAATTCTGCCTTTCTGAAATTGGTTGGCCTTTAGTAATATGAAAAAAGATGGTCCTTAAATAATATAATTTTGGCCTTTTTCTAATTATGGGTTAGGCTTTTAAAGCTGCGGTTGATTTAAAGTTGGCCTAAAGCTGGCCTTTTCTCATTTAGAAAACTTGGAACACGGCTTTGTTATTAAGAAGAATCGGAACAAACTACATTTTCCACGTCATAAGCAGATTATGGTTATCACCTATACCGTGAAATTAACTGTTAAGTGGCCTGCGTAGAAGATGACAATTGGGTTTCCAATAATCGAATCGAATGAAAATTATATTAATCATGCGAATCACAACTAATTCAATTTTGAGACAATATTTTTTAAACACATTTCAAAATAAAACGAACGGCGGTCACTTAGAAATACTTTTAATAAAATTCCAAGAATTCTGATACTGTGGAAATTAAGAAATCAAAGATAGGCTATTCATCTTTGCAAGTGGAAGCGTTATCAAGGTTTCCTTCTATTCAATATTATCCCTGTCAGACTGGATGTATGTGTGTGTGTGTGTGTGTGTGTGAGAGAGAGAGAGAGAGAGAGAGAGAGAGAGAGAGAGAGAGAGAGAGAGAGAGAGAGAGAGAGAGAGAGAATATGAACGTTGAAGATGAAAGATGTGACACTGGCAACTATGATGGTTTTTGTTGTTGTCATACAATGAGCGAGAGACGGAGCAGACACTATGTACGCTTATATTTAGACAGACGAGAGTTAGTCGGCTAGGGAAGAAGGGTAGCTTACGGAGCCCGAATAGAGATAATGTACATGTAGATTCGTTTCTGTAAACAAACAAACGCGCACACATACAGGAGGTAGAACCCGATATGCATACAGGCCACAGGTGTGCGTGGGCGAGTTAGGTAGATGGTCCTGTAGAACGTTTTCAGAGACGGAAAATCAATGTTGCTTATAATCAAGATAGACGGGTAAAGACGTGCGCTGGATAATATTTTATGACATTTTTTTTTCATCAAGTGGGTCATTTCTTAATAAAACCAATATATATGCTTTTTTATCAAGTGGGTCATTTCTTAAAAAAATCAATATGCTTTTTCATTAAGTGGGTCATTTCTTAAAAAATCAATATGCTTTTTTATCAAGTGGGTCATTTAAAAAAAAAGAAAAAACTAATATGCTTTTTTATCAAGTGGGTAATTTCTAAAAAAATCAATATGCTTTTTTATCAAATGGGTCATTTCTTAAAAAATTAATATGCTTTTTTATCAAGTGGGTCATTTCTTAAAAAATTCAATATGCTTTTTTATCAAGTGCGTCATTTCTTAAAAAGAATCAATATGCTCTTTTATCAAGTGGGTCATTTCTATAAAAAAAAACAATATGCCTTTTTATCAAGTGGGCCATTTCTTATAAAAAACAATATCTTTTTTATCTAGTGCGTCATTTCTTAAAAAAAAAAAAATATGCTTTTTTATCAAGTGGGTCATTTCTTAAAAAAATCAATATGCTTTTTTATCAAGTGGGTCATTTCTTATAAAAATCAATATGCCATTTTATCAAGTGGGTAAAAAAAAACTAATATGCTATTTTATCAAGTGGGTCATTTCTTTAAAAACTAATATGCTTTTTTATCAAGTGGATCATTTCTTAGAAAAATCAATATGCTTTTTTTTATCAAGTGGGTCATTTCTTAAAAAAAATCAATATGCTTTTTTATCAAGTGGGTCGTTTCTTAAAAAAAATCAATATGCTTTTTCATCAAGTGGGTCATTTCTTAAAAAAATCAATATGCTTTTGTATCAAGTGGCTCATTTCTTAAAAAAAATTATGCTTTTTTATCAAGTGGGTCATTTCTTAAAAAAACTATATGCTTTTTTATCAAGTGGGCCATTTATTAAAAAATCAATATGCTTTTTTATCAAGTGGGTCATTTCTTTAGAAAACTTGTTTTATTATCAAGTGGGTCATTTCTTAAAAAAAACTAATACGCTTTTTTATCAAGTGAGTCATTTCTTAAAAAAAACAATATGCTTTTTTATCAAGTGGGTCATTTCTTAAAAAACTAATATGCTTTTTTATCAAGTGGGTCATTTCTTAAAAAAACTAATATGCTTTTTTATCAAGTGGGTCATTTCTTAGAAAAATCAATATGCTTTTTTATCAAGTGGGTCTTTCATTAAAAAACCGATATGCTTTTTTTATCAAGTGGTTCGGTTCATTTCTTAATAAAACTAATATAATTTTTATCAAATGGGTCATTTCTTAAAAAAACTAATATGCTTTTTAATCAAGTAGGTTATTTCTTGAAAAAAACTAATATGCTTTTTCATCAAGTGGGTAATTTAAAAAAAAAAAACACTAAAATGCTTTTTAGTCAAGTGGGTAATTTCTTAAACTAATATGCTTTTTTATCCAGTGGTTAATTTCTTAAAAAAATCAATATGCTTTTTCTTCAAGTGGGTTAAAAATCTTTGATAAGATATACTTAATCTTTTATTTTGGTAATGGAAGGTTTACTGTAAGTCATGGTACTCTGTTGACATTTCTGTCATTATTATAACAACTTGAAATGTACAGCACATACCTTTTTGGTTCTATTTTGGGAAGCACACGTGTGGAGAATCACATATTCGTTCTGGTTGCTTTTACGGCCTCGTTGTGACCTACTTTCGTTATCAGTGGATTTACAATAACTTTAAAAAATCAATATGCTTTCTCATTAAATGTGTCTTTTTCTTGAAAATAATCAATATGCTTTTTCATTAATTGGGTTATTTCTTAAAAGAAAATCAATATGCTTTTTCTTTAAATGGGGCATTTCTTTGAAATCAATGTGCTCTCTCATTAAGTGGGTCATTTCTTGAAGAAATCATTAGGCTTTTTCATTAAGTGGGTCATTTAATAAAGAAATCAATAGGCTTTTACATTAAGTGGGTAATTTCTTAAAGAAATCAATATACTTTTTCCTTAAGTGGGTCATTTCTCGTTGAAATCAATATGCTTTTTCATTGAGTGGGTCATTTCTCAAATAAAAAAAATTATTATTATTATTATTATTATTATTATTATTATTATTATTATTATTATTATTGTTATTAAGAACCTCTTTAATTGACTATTAGATATTTCAGCTGGGTATCCATTATTCAAAAAAAAAAGTACGTAAAAATGGATACCCAGCTGAAATATTTAATAGTCAATTAAAGAGGTTCTTAAACATCTTCATACAAAAGCCCATTACAAGTATTATTATTATTATTATTATTATTATTATTATTATTATTATTATTATTATTATTATTATTATTATTATTATTAGCCAAGCTACAACCCTAATTGGAAAAGCAAGATTCTATAAGCCCAAGGGCTCCAACAAGGAAAAATAGCCCAATGAGGAAAGGAAATTAGATAAGGGATGAGAGAAAATTAACAATAAATTATTCTTTTTCATTAAGTTGGTCAATTTTCAAAAAATCAATATGCTTTTTCTTTGAATGGATCATTTCTTAAAAATCAACATACTTTTCATTAAGTGGGTCATTTCTGGAAGAAATCAGTAGGATTTTTCATTGTGGGTAATTTCTCAAAAAAAATGAATATGCCTTTTCATTAAGCTGGTCATTTAGGAAAATAATCATTATGAATTTTTCGTTAAGAGGGTAATTTCTTATAAAACAATTAAAATGGTAATTTCTTGAAAATAATAGATATGCTTTTTCATTAAGAGGGTCATTTCTTAAAAAAACATATGGCTTTTCATTTAGTGGGTCATTTCTTGAAAATAGTCAATATGCTTTTTCATTAAGTTGTTCATTTCTTGAAAAAAAAATATATGCTTTTTCATTAAGTAGGTCTTTTCTTAGAAAAATTAATATGCTTTTTCATTAAGTGGATCATTTCATGAAGAAAAAAAAAGCTATGCTGCTTCCTTAAGTGGGTCATTTTATATATATATATATATATATATATATATATATATATATATATATATATATATATATATATATATATATATATATATAATCAATATGTTTTTTCATCAAGTGGGTCATTTCTTTAGAAAATTCAATGTTTTTTTTCATTAAGTTGGTCATTTCTTTTTAAAAAATCAATATGCTTTTTTAGTAAGTGGATCATTTCCTATTGAAATTGTGTGTTTTTGCCAAGTAATGAACAATAATTCATGATTAGATACTATACTAAATGGTATGCATTATTGAAACTATAGTAATTACTTTTGTTATTTAATTATCAGAAATATAAAAATTAGAACATGGACGACGCCGGTGAGGATTTATTTATTTTATTTATTTATTTTTAATTATTATTATTATTATTATTATTATTATTATTATTATTATTATTATTATTATTATAATTTGTTGTTGTTGCATTTATAATTATAAACAGGAGACTAAATGATTTTGTCTGTCAGTAATTTTAACTATGATCAACATAATTATCACGGATGCCATTTTGATAATTGGTGAAAATGGAATAATTATGAAAATAAACGGTCATATTAGAATTGAATTAAAGGTTAAATAAAATATGATTAATCCTTGGATAGTTTTTATAAATTCCAAGACTATTGAAAAATTTTACGAATTTTTACTGAATTTTTTTCTTTCAATTAACACATTTTTATAAAAATTTGGCGAAAACATTATTTATTGCGAAATTAACGTGTTAATATGCGAAAATATCTTCAAATGTTGTATCATTTTATCTTTCATATTTGGTATTAAATGCTGCAGGATTTTTTTTTTTATTTAAAATGTGAGAGATAAGTTTTAATGGATACAGGAGTTGACATTATGAATTGCGAGAGCAACGCTTTATTAGACACGAGAGGCAACATTTTTTTTAATCAAATGGAAAAACCATGTTATATTTTTTTGGATAGTTGTATTTTACAAAATGCTATAATACAGTTGAATCAAATCAGAAATAACATTAATTTACAAGTTAATGTTACGAAAATTTTATGAAATGAAAATTCCATCTTTAGTCTTGGGTAGTGCCATAGCCTCTGTATCATGGTCTTCCATTGTCTTGGGTTGGAGTTCTCTTGTTTGAGGGTACAGTTGTTCACACTATTCTATCTTATTTCTCCTCTTGTTTTGTTAAGTTTTTATAGTTTATATAGAAAATATTCTAATGTTACTGTTCTTAAAATATTTTTTCTTCCGTGTTTATTTTCCTCACTGGGCTATTTTCCCTGTTGGGGCCTCTGGGCTTTTAGCATCCCTCTTTTCCAACTAGGGTTGTAGCATAGCAAATAATAATCATAATAATAATAATAATTATAATACAAATGAGAAAGCATTGTTAAATGTTAATTTTTTGGTATTGCAAGACTTATAAATTGCAATAGTAGTGTATTTAAAATATATGTTTTCCAAGGGCGATAATGTTTACGTATTGTGTGAATGATTTAAAAAAAATCAATTCAGAATTTTGTTTTTGAAAGAACCTTTTAATGCAGTAAATTAGGTAGATTTAAACAAGGTTATATGAGATCCGAGAATATTTCCTATGTTTTGGAGAAATTTTTTTTTTATTTCATATAACCGTTTGCAGCTTTTCAATAAACGCAAGAATCATTTTATTTACAACCCAATGAAGCCCCTTTTTATGAGTACCATGATAGCAGCGATTCTCTACTATCAAGCTAGCAACCGTACTTGGAGTTTCATATTATTATGATATTTACTTACGGGAAAGTCTTCATATCTGAAATTTTAACGGAAAATTTTCATCTATAGAAAGTTTTCGTTATCCGAGATTTTAACGAAATATTTCCATCTACAGAAAGTCTTCGTTATCTGAGACTTTAACGGAAAAATTTCATCTACAGAAAGTCTTCGTTATCTGAGATTTTAACGGGAAATTTTCATCTACAGAAAGTCTTCGTTATCTGAGACTTTAACGGAAAAATTTCATCTACAGAAAGTCTTCGTTATCTGAGATTTTAACGGGAAATTTTCATCTACAGAAAGTCTTCGTTATCTGAGACTTTAACGGAAAAATTTCATCTACAGAAAGTCTTCGTTATCTGAGATTTTAACGGGAAATTTTCATCTACAGAAAGTCTTCGTTATCAGAGATTTTAACGGAAAATTTTCATCTACAGAAAGTCTTCGTCATATGAGATTTTGACGGAAAAGTTTCATCTACAGAAAGTCTTCGTTATCTGAGATTTTAACGGAAAATTTTCATTTACAGTCTTCGTTATCCGAGATTTTAACGGAAAATTTTCATCTACAGAAAGTTTTCGTTATCTGAGATTTTAACGGAAAATTTTCATCTACAGAAAGTCTTCGTTATCTGAGATTTTAACGGAAAATTTTCATCTACAGAAAGTCTTCGTCATATGAGATTTTGACGGAAAAGTTTCATCTACAGAAAGTCTTCGTTATCTGAGATTTTAACGGAAAATTTTCATTTACAGTCTTCGTTATCCGAGATTTTAACGGAAAATTTTCATCTACAGAAAGTTTTCGTTATCTGAGATTTTAACGGAAAATTTTCATCTACAGAAAGTCTTCGTTATCTGAGATTTTAACGGAAAATTTTCATCCACAGAAAGTCTTCGTTATCTGAGATTTTAACGGAAAATTTTCATTTACAGTCTTCGTTATCCGAGATTTTAACGGAAAATTTTCATCTACAGAAAGTTTTCGTTATCTGAGATTTTAACGGAAAATTTTCATCTACAGAAAGTCTTCGTTATCTGAGATTTTAACGGAAAATTTTCATCCACAGAAAGTCTTCGTTATCTGAGATTTTAACGGAAAATTTTCATCCACAGAAAGTTTTCGTTATCTGAGATTTTAACGGAGAATTTTCATCTACAGAAAGTTTTCGTTATCTGAGATTTTAACGGAAAATTTTCATCTACAGAAAGTTTTCGTTATCTGAGATTTTAACGGAAAATTTTCATCTACAGAAAGTCTTCGTTATCTGAGATTTTAACGGAAAATTTTCATCTACAGAAAGTCTTCGTTATCTGAGATTTTAACGGAAAATTTTCATCCACAGAAAGTCTTCGTTATCTGAGATTTTAACGGAATATTTCCATCTACTGAAAGTCTTCGTTATCTGAGATTTTAACGGAATATTTCCATCTACTGAAAGTCTTCGTTATCTGAGATTTTAACGGAAAATTTTCATCCACAGAAAGTCTTCGTTATCTGAGATTTTAACGGAAAATTTTCATCCACAGAAAGTCTTCGTTATCTGAGATTTTAACGGAATATTTCCATCTACTGAAAGTCTTCGTTATCTGAGATTTTAACGGAAAATTTTCATCCACAGAAAGTCTTCGTTATCTGAGATTTTAACGGAAAATTTTCATCTACAGAAAGTTTTCGTTATCTGAGATTTTAACGGAAAATTTTCATCTACAGAAAGTCTTCGTTATCTGAGATTTTAACGGAGAATTTTCATCTACAGAAAGTCTTCGTTATCTGAGATTTTAACGGAATATTTCCATCTACTGAAAGTCTTCGTTATCTGAGATTTTAACGGAAAATTTTCATCTACAAAAAGTCTTCGTTATCTGAGATTTTAACGAAGAATTTTCATCTACAGAAAGTCTTCATTATCTGAGATTTTAACGGAATACTTCCATCTACAGAAAGTCTTTGTTATCTGATATTTTAACGAAATATTTCTATCTACAAAAAGTCTTGATGTTTCCATCTACAGAAAGTCTTCGTTATCTGAGACTTTAGCGGAAGATTTCCATCTACAGAAAGTCTTCCCTATCTGAGACTTTAGCAGAAGATTTCCATCTACAGAAAGTCTTCGTTATCCGAGATTTTAATGGAAAATTTTCATCTACAGAAAGTCTTCGTTATCTGAGATTTTAACGGAGAATTTTCATCTACAGAAAGTCTTCGTTATCTGAGATTTTAACGGAATATTTCCATCTACTGAAAGTCTTCGTTATCTGAGATTTTACCGGAAAATTTTCATCTACAAAAAGTCTTCGTTATCTGAGATTTTAACGAAGAATTTTCATCTACAGAAAGTCTTCATTATCTGAGATTTTAACGGAATACTTCCATCTACAGAAAGTCTTTGTTATCTGATATTTTAACGAAATATTTCTATCTACAAAAAGTCTTGATGTTTCCATCTACAGAAAGTCTTCGTTATCTGAGACTTTAGCGGAAGATTTCCATCTACAGAAAGTCTTCCCTATCTGAGACTTTAGCAGAAGATTTCCATCTACAGAAAGTCTTCGTTATCCGAGATTTTAACGGAAAATTTTCATCTACAGAAAGTCTTCGTTATCTGAGATTTTAACGGAAAACTTTCATCTACAAAAAGTCTTCGTTATCTGAGATTTTAACGGAATATTTCCATCTACAGAAAGTCTTCATTTTCTGTGATTTTAACAGAAAAGTGTCATCTACAGAAAGTCTTCAATATATGAAATTTTAACGGAAAATCATCTACAGAAAGTCTTCATTATTTAAGATTTTAATGGAAAAGCATCATTTACAGAGTCTTCGTTGTCAGATTTTAGAAGAAAAGTGTCATCAAAAGGAAGTTTATTATCTGAAGTTTCCACAGAAAAGCTACATCTACAGAAAATTCACTGTCTGAAGTTTTAACAGAAAAGCGTCATCTACAGAAAGTTCATTATCTGAGATTATAACAGAAAAGCGTCATCTACAGAAAGTTCATTATCTGAGATTATAACAGAAATGTGTCATTCCAGAAAGTTTTCATTATCTAGATTTTAACAGAAAAGCGTCTTCTACATAGTGTTCATTATCTGAACTTTTAATGGAAAAGCGCCAGCTACTGAAATTTTTCATTATGTGACGTTTTAACAGAAAAGCGTC
>NW_027170665.1:674896-677396 GCF_036898095.1 Palaemon carinicauda
CACTTATCCTCGCCTATCATTTCCATCAGATCACTCGCTACAGACCATGCAGCTGTCTCCGTAGAATATAATTGTATGTTGATTCTCTCTCGTAGGGCTCAATATTACACAGTATTCTTGAAGCAGTGACCAAGTTGTGGAATGATCTTCATAATTATTATTATTATTATTATTATTATTATTTTTATTATTATTATTATTATTATTATTATTATTATTATTATTATTAATTGCTAAGCTACAAGCCCATGGGCTCCAACTAGGAAAATAGCTCAGTGAGGAAAGGGAACAAGGAAAAATAAAATATTTGAAGAAGAGCAACAATATTATAATAAATATCACTGTATAAACTATAAAAACTAACAAAACAAGAGGAAGAGAAATAAGATATAAGATAGAACAGTCTGCCCGAGTGTACCCTCAAGCAAGATAACAGGTATTTGAATAGGTGGAACTTCAAAAGTTCAAACTTACTGCGAATGTTTTTATGTTGAACAGGCTAACATAAGTCTCTTTTTATAATTTATAGTGAAGATATATTTTAATGTTGCTAATGTTCTTAAATTGTTTAATTTGCATTGTTCATTATTTCTCTTGTAGTTTATTTATTTCCAAATTTCTTCTCACTGGGTTATTTTTCCTTGTTGGAGCCCTTGGGCTTGTAGCATCCTTTTTTTCTAAGTAGAGTTGTAGCTTAGCAAGTAATAAATATAATATTAATTATAATGATAATAATAATTATTATTATAATAATTACATCAGAAAACTGTATGCTATACTTTCTTTGAAAACTTTTAAGTAAAACGAAGCCAGTAGGGGATTTCAATCTATACTCAGATTTATACTTTTGAAGACCGTATTTTTCTTGATATTTATGTTGCAATGAATTTCTTATATCTTAAGCGGTTTATTACCCATGGAGAAAACCTGCGCTTGTAATTTATCTAATTTTTTTTTTCTCGCACTTGTAAAGACCCGAAACTGTGACAAAAAGGTTTTTGCTAGAAAGGGAATTTAGTTCCTCCAGATTTAAAAAAAAAAAAAATCCATTAATCAATACACTCGTCTGATTTTACCAAAATGTATTTTTACATGCATAACACTAAAATGGTCGGCAGCAACCACTCTGTGTTTGTCTATTAGAGTTGAAGTGGTAATTCGGGACAATCAGATATTTTTCTTTTAAGAACATTTTAGCTTGTCGTGCACTAAACGACTTTCATTTTTGCCACGACGATTGAAAAAAACATCACATAAACCGTGTTTGATTAAGATGATTTTTTATTCTTGTAATGTGAATATTTTCTGCTTCTCTTTTAGGTTTCGAGAATTAAAAAAAAAACGGAAAAATTGGTGTTCGGGGATAATGGAATCCGTAATAATCTTGTAATGTACAAATGAGACATCACGGAGTCACAATATATTTTAGATTTTGTATTTCCTGAACGGTAAACTCGATCTGTATCCAAGTTGTTGAATAATCTTCCTAATCTGGTAGTTGAATCAGTAGAACTTCAAAAGTTCAAAGTAGGAGCAAATGTTTTTATGTTGACCAGGCTGACCTGAGTCTTTTTATAGTTTATATATGACATAGGCTATCTGTTTTTGACGTTTTTAATAGTTTATATGTCATCTATTTTGACGTTGTTACTGTTTTTAGAATGATTTATTGTTAATTTGTTCTCATTTATTTATTTCCTTATTTCCTTTCCTCACTGGGCTATTTTTCCCTATTGGAGCCCTTGGGCTTATAGCATCTTACTTTTCCGACTAGGGTTGTAGCTTGACCAGTAATAATAGTAAGTAAAGGATGAAATTAAAAAAAAAAGTCCAAGTAAAAGGGGTAAATGCATCATCAAGGGAAGGATAAATTTTTTTTTTTTTAAGGAATGGTAGAAAACTCAATCTTTAAGGAAAGGAAGATTTTGGTTGGCTGGTCTACCCTCTCAGTATTGGAAACAAGGAGGTTATACAGTAAAAACACAATATTCAAGGAAAGAGAGGAAAACTGGGGAAGAAAACCCAACGTTTGTTTAGGAAAGAAAGAAAATTATCTTTTTTAAGGAAAGGAAGGAAATTCGGTTTTTGTTAAGGAAATTAAGAAACTTCAATCTGTTAAAGAGAGGAAGAAACATCAATCTTTGTTAAAGAAAGGAAGACGCATCAGTCTTCGTTAAAGAAAGGAAGAAACATCAGTCTTTATCAAAGAAAGGAAGAAACATCAATCTTTATTAAAGAAAGGAAGAAACATTAAGCTGTTAAAGAGAGGAAGAAACATCAATCTTTGTTAAAGAAAAGAAGAAACATCAATCTTTATTAAAGAAAGGAGGAAACATTAAGCTGTTAAAGAGAGGAAGAAACATCAATTTTTGTTAAAGAAAGGAAGAAATATCAATCTTTGTTAAAGAAAGCAAGAAAACTCAATCATTAAATAAAGTAAGCATCTTGGTCTGTTACACCAAATGGCCTGCGATGAGGAGCCGAACAAAACAGTCTGTTT
>NW_027170665.1:682396-684896 GCF_036898095.1 Palaemon carinicauda
AGTAGATCCTCTTTATTTTACATTTGAGCTTTTCTATTTTTCTTTTCTTCCCTGTTTCCTCAGCACTGCAATCCTCCAGTTAATGATATTGTTAAATATGATTAGTCCTGTATTTCATACTTCCTTTGAAATAGAGTACACATTTAAAATATTTTACTCATTTTGTACTATTTAAAGATTTTGAATTTTTCATGACATTGACCTCGTTTTTTTTCTTAAAAGGGTCATTATCATGGAAAATGAAGAACAAATAATATTAAAATCATATTTACAAAATA
Source organism: Palaemon carinicauda (assembly GCF_036898095.1). Lineage (NCBI taxonomy): Eukaryota > Metazoa > Arthropoda > Malacostraca > Decapoda > Palaemonidae > Palaemon > Palaemon carinicauda. The sequence goes on from NW_027170665.1 coordinate 682,675, forward strand.
GAGACAAAAGAGAAACAATTACCTTTAACCAAAGGGTCACACGTATGTCAATAGAGGAAATAATTTTCTTTCATTGCCAGAGTCACTTTAAATTCCCTCTCCCTATCACCCACATCATTACAAGATTCGCAGCTCATTAAGGTTTTGGTTCGGGAGAGACCTCGCAGGGTCATTAGAAGGCATTAGATTTAAATGCATCCCCCCCCCCTCCCCCCTCCCTCCTCTCAGTGGATTTAGATCTTCTTTTTGTGCCTTAAACCCTTCTCCGTGACTTCAAAGAAACGCTAATTTAGCTTTCTTGACTCTCGTGTCGGATGAGAGTTGAAGGACTTTTCGTAAAATTTAGATTTTGTTTTATTTCGTCGTACCCTAACTTTTACACTATTGGCTTTCGCTTCTCATTATGGCCAATTGCTGCTCACATCAGACTGCTAATGTTGTTGGTGCAGGTTTCTGTAAGGGTGGGTGATTTGCAAGGCAAAGGAGTTAACCCAACTCTCAAGTCTCCTCAATATTTCCGACCATGGGACCGGCGTGGCTCAGTTTTCTTCTTCTGCGTATTGTATCTGTTTGCGATCATCGTTCGAATACAAGTGAGAGAGTTTTGAGTGGTATAAGCTAGGATTTTTAACAGTTTAATACAGATCTCTATTTTCTCTAAATGTGATTGAACTTGTGACTTGTAAAGAGTTGTTCTTCAGAGAATTCAGTATAGCTATTAATATTCTGTTTGATTTTATTTGTATTCTTTATGACCATATCCCTTATGGAACCAACTTCCGAAGATTTAATGCAAGCTTTCAGTATTGTTGTTGTTATCAATCATCAACATCACTAGCTAAGGTACAACCCTTGTTGGAAAAGTAGGATGCTATAAGCCCAAGGGTCCAACAAGGAAAATAGCCTAGTGAACAAAGGAAACAATGATATAAAATAAACTACAAGTGAAGTAATGAACAATCAAAATCAAATACTTCAAGAACAGTAACAGCATTTAAAATAATCTTTCACATATAAACTATAAAAACTTAGTTGAAAAAGCAGATTACTATAAGCCCAAGGGCTCCAACAAGGGAAAATAGTTCAGTGAGGAAAGGAAACAAGGAATTAGATAAACTACAGTAGAAGTAATGAATAATTATAATAAAACTTTTTAAGAAAAGTAAAAGCATCGAAATAGACCTTTCTTATATCAACTATAAAAACTTAAATAAACAACAGGAAGAGAAATAAGACAGAATAGTGTGCCAGAGTGCACCCTCAAGCAAGAGAACTCTACCCCAAGACAGTGGAAGACCATGGTACACAGGCACTGCCCAAGACTAGAGAACAATGGTTTGATTCTGGAGTGTCCTTCTTCTAGAAGAGCTGCTTACCATAGCTAAAGAGTCTTTTCTTCCCTTACCAATAGGAAAGTGGCCACTGAACAATTACAGTGCAGTAGTTAACCCCTTGAGAGAAGAAGAATTGTTTGGTAATCTCGGTGTTGTAAGGTATATGAGGACAGAGGAGAATCTGTAAAAGAATAGGCCAAACTATTCGGTGTATGTGTAGGCAAAGGGAAAATGAACCGTAACCAGAGAATAAGATTCAATGTGGCACTGTCTGGCCAGTCAAAAGACCCCATAACTCTCTAGCGGTAGTATGTCAATGGGTGGCTGGTGCCCCTGGCTAACCGACTACTTACTACCTACTAAAGAACAATGGTTTGATTCTGGAGTGTCTTTCTTCTAGAAGAGCTGCTTACCAAAGCTAAAGAGACTGTTTTGTTTATCTTTAAGGTCGTTAATCTTGCACTAACCTAGTGCAAGATAAACAGTCGAAAAGCCTTAGTGAATTATTGAATGGGTTATACAATTAATCGATTCTTTGTTGTATACTAATGTAGCGTCGTAATAAAAATGTGCGTTGGTGCCCCCTTTGATTGATTTTCTACATAAACCCATAGATAGTGTAGCACATAGGTGATTATTATTATATTATTATTATTATTATTATTATTATTAGTAGTAGTAGTAGTAGTAGTAGTAGTAGTAGTAGTAGTAGTTAAGCTGCTGTCTCCTCCCTTTACATCTACTTAGCCAATGTCGTCCTTTTTTTATGCTGAACTTATCTTTTTTGAGTTAATTGCCGCTGATATTAGTGCAAGAACTTTTTAATTTTCAAAGATAGTTTGCATCAAAATCGCGTAATCACTTTCACCTAACATTATTAACAATGAA
>NW_027170665.1:706202-718702 GCF_036898095.1 Palaemon carinicauda
AAATTGATATCTTCATGAAATTCACATTTTCAGGAAATATATTTCTTGATGAAGTTAATTTTTCCATGAAATTAATTTCATGAAAATGATTTCTTCATGAAATTAATTTCTTTCATGAAATTCATTTCTTCTCGAAATTAATTTCATGAAAATGATTTCTTCGTGAAATTAATTTCTTTCATGAAATTCATTTCTTCTCGAAATTAATTTCATGAAAATGATTTCTTCACGAAGATGATTTAGTGAAATTGATTTCTTCATGAAATTAATATCTTCATAAAATGCATTTATTCATGAAATTTATTTCTTGATGAAGTTAATTTTTCCATGAAATTAATTTCTTCACGACATTTCATCATGAAATTAATTTTTTTTATGAAATTCATTCCTTCTCGAAATTAATTTCATGAAAATAATTTCTTCATGAAGTTGATTTCTTGAAATTGATTTTTTCATGAAATTAATATCTTCATAAAATGAATTTCTTCATGAAATTAATATCTTCATGAAATGTATATCTTCATGAAATCAATTTCTTCATGAAACTAGTTTCTTCACCGGTTTTTTTTCGGAAGAAAATTAAGAAAATGGAACGTCAATAAACTCTGACACTGAGCGGATATGCAGCTGCATCATTTGGAAAATGGAACACAATTCCTGAAGATTCAGGGACATGTTTTTAAATTTATGTTAGAGTAAAGGATGAACGATCTCTCTCTCTCTCTCTCTCTCTCTCTCTCTCTCTCTCTCTCTCTCAATTTTTGAATTTGTTAATGCACAAGTCCCTAGTGAGAAGAGTAACTATTATAATATTGAAGGAAACTCTCTCTCTCTCTCTCTCTCTCTCTCTCTCTCTCTCAATTTTTAAATTTATGTTAATGTACAAGTCCTTAATGAGAAGAGTAACGATTATGATTTTGGAGAAAACTCTCTCTCTCTCTCTCTCTCTCTCTCTCTCTCTCTATATATATATATATATATATACATATACATATATATGTATGTATATATATATATATATATATATATATTGGATTCATGTAAGTGTACATGTTTGTTAATGTGAAGAATAAAGATTATAATTTTGACTCTCTCATAATTTTTTTTATGTTGATATGCAAGTTCTTGTTGAGAAGATTAACAAAAATTCTTATTTAAAAGACTAGTCTCTCTCTCTCTCTCTCTCTCTCTCTCTCTCTCTCTCTCTCTCTCGTTAGGTATCCTTGACGGCCACTTCTTCTGCCTAACGTGATTAGGACCAAGACAGACATGTCTGACCAGAATAAGTTATTCTATGAAAGAATCGTGAGAATTAATGAACTTGTAGAATCTACAGTCTTCCTTAGGATATAAAGATTCCAGTTATAAGAATCAGGAAATATTGGGGAAGATATGGAATTCCACATTCTTTAAATATATGGTATAAAGGACAGGGTTCTTTGACCTACCATTAAATTGAAGACTTTATTTTGTTTGCTTTTAGTTTTCGTTTAACATTTTGTGTTCTTCGATAGATTTCATTTGTCTTCTCTGATTTCTGTTACCAGTTTGGCCATTCCTTGTCAATTTTTTTATTTGACTTTCATGGCCTTTGATTTAGTTATCTCCGCCAACGTAGTTGGGAAGAGTTTATGTTTTCACCCCTTTTTGGTTGTTTGTGAACAACTTCCTGGCCACAATTTTACTCATAGTTTAGTGAAACTTTCATGAATTAACATGTTGAGACGTAGTGATTAAAATTTGAAAGTCTAGGTCAAAGGTCAAGGTCAAGTACTAGCAGGAGATCGACCGAATTAACCTTTGAAATAACCTGCCTTGGTGTAGGTCTGCACTGTATGCACTCGGGAGTTATTTTCTAGTTACTCCTTTAATTGCGTCCAGTTATTTTTCTTCTGACGCTTCCGTATTCGTTTTTTTAATGCTCTGTATCTTTCTTTCCTTCTCCCCTTACCTCTTAACTTTCTTCTCATTCCCTTCTTTCATCTCCTCTCTCCCATTTCCAACTTCTTCTACTTTAACTGTTCTCTACCCATCTTCCTCAATCCTCTGTTCCTCCTCCTCCTCCTCCTCCTCCTCCTCTATACTCCACCACCTGATACCATCACACCCTCCCTCTACCATTCACTCTCACCCCCTCAACCTCTTTACCTTTTTCCCTCACCATTTACTCCTACTTCTCCATCCACTCCAACCTTTCATCCTCCTCCTCCTCCTCCACCACCCTCCACTTCGTAGGGCCCCATCCACGTCCCTATCTCCTGCAGGAAAGATGTCCCAAGGGCGCCATCAGCCAGGCTTCTTCAAAGCGGAAATTAAAAGCGATTTATTTGCGTATTTTTGTTTGGCCTCTTTGGTCTTCGTCAGGTCTCAAATCAATGGTTGTTTGGCGGACGCTTATTTACTGCGAGAGGAGGAGCACCAGCAGCAGTCTCTTGTTTTAGTAGCACTTGTTTCTCTCGGACACGTTTCTTTTATCCTTGGAGGAGCAGCTGCCATTTAAGTAATAAGGCATTGTGCATTGTGGTAGGTGATGCACCTGTGAGGGGATTAGGGAGCGATTCTCTCTCTCTCTCTCTCTCTCTCTCTCTCTCTCTCCGCCTTCGGGTTTTTAGAAGTCAACATACAAGTTTATATTGAAAAGGGGGAAACTTTGGACTCTCTCTCTCTCTCTCTCTCTCTCTCTCTCACGAGATGACTAGACTATTAAGTAAATATATATATATATATATATATATGTATGTGTGTGTGTGTGTGTATATATATATATATATATGTATGTATATATATATATATATATATATGTATGTATATATATGTATATATATATATATATATACATATATATATATATATATATATATTCTGACTGCAGAGAGAGAGAGAGAGAGAGAGAGAGAGAGAGAGGGCAGACTGTTGTAGGCAATGACTCATCACTTTAATAGTCTGTGCTTAGCTGATATTAAACTCGGCCAAAGGAATCTTCGTTCCATGAGAAGCATAATTCTATTTAGGTCAGGGGCCGTTATGGCTGTCCACTCACTCCAATCTTGTTTTTTTTTTTCTTTTTTAAATTTAATCAAGTTCCGTCGTTTGTTATGGCTGAAGTTTTTCCCATCTTGATGAGCGCAGTCGTCCTTAAGGATCGAAATTGCTATAAGAATTGTATGGATGAAGTAATGAAAATCCTTTATTAAGGTTTGGTTAAAAAAAAAAAAAAAAAAAAGTGATAAGGGGTATTAGGAAAAGAGAAAATAAGTGATAAGGTGTATTAGGAAAAGAGAAAATAAGTGATAAAGGGTATTAGGAAAAGAGAAAATAAGTGATAAGGGGTATTAGGAAAAGAGAAAAAATAATTAAGAATAAAATACTGTTGAAAACCGAATGAGGCTGAGATGGAGGTATAGAATAGTGTGCCTGAGTGTACTCTCAAGTAAGAGAACTCTAACCAAAGACAGTTGAAGACCATGGTACAGATAAAAAAAAAATTCATGAACTCTTTTCGGTCCCAGTCCTGATAAAAGATGAGGGTTGCAAGTAAGGTCATGGGTTTAAAGGTCGTTCATGAATGGCAGAGGCAGGGGATAGTGACAATGCCGTAGCAGGACAATGACTGCCCAATTAGGTTGACTATGTATATATATATGATCAGTGACCAAGCTCCCTCTCCATTAAGCTAGGACCAGGGTGGGCCAGGAAATGGCTGCTGATGACTCCAAAGGTAGATTTATAAGCTCTCCCTACCCCCCATTCCTAACTCACTAGGATGGTGAGGTTGCAAACACCACAATAAACTATATATATATATATATATATATATATATATATAAAACCGTTAGTTTACGAGCGTGTGATACGTGTGCAGTACGTTTTTGTATGTAATTTAAGAATTTGGCGAGTGTATTATTTTATGATCAAGTACTAGAAAGTGTAGAGAGGTTATGTTTAGGAATATTTACCATAGGCTGTTGGGCGTAACTCTCTCAAAAATATTCTGTCGTATTTATTGTTAGACGATGAGAAATAGTATATGAATTTAATAGCGTGTAGAATGCGTCTATTTCACAAAATAAGATGAGATCATTCTTTTTAAATGATTCTGTAGTTATAGGATTATATCATATAAAAGTTGTAATATCATCTGTGGTATATTTTTCATAGGATAAAATAGGTCTATATTTCAGCTTTTAACTATTTCACAGGACGAGACTATTAGTATAACTAAAACTAAAGGCTTATTATGTCCGCTAAAGAAACTCTGTTCCTAGCGTGTTGTTGTTGTTTTTCTTTTTTCCTGATTGCCTGTGAAATTGTCTGAAAGCAGGATAACACTTTTTGAACTAAAAATCTAATCCCAAACGCGTCCGTAAGTGCTTAGATTAGATAAAGTGACTTTCTTGTGAATTAGTTGCTTAGTTTAAGCAGAGGGTTAATGTGTCTGTTATGCTCTCGATATCAAATGTTAACATAATTGTAAGATATCTTGAATATTCTAGTAATGGTATGTAGGCCAAATTGCACCATTTTATTACCTGAAGTAATGGCATTTCTGCTCTGTCATGTCTCTCTATACATTCTTTTTAAAAGATAATTATTCCTTGCATCTCTGCCATTTTAGGACTCAATATAAAAATGTTATTTAGTTCTTGTTAAAAGTTTCCGTATTTATAAAAAAAAAAAAAAAAAAAAACCTCTTAAGAATACTATGAATATGCATAATCTTTCATTTCACGGAAATATTTTTTGTTTACCAGTTGTGTACCATTACAATTGCATGAAATAAACGATATTTCAGATGCAGAATCGACCCGATTTCATGCCTGAAATAAACATCCAAAATGTTGTATCGTAAAGATGGCTGAATTAAAGATGCGTTGTTCAAGTGTTGTATTTTACTTCACTGGCGGCTGTTTTTCACAGCGAGAGAAGCAAGTTAAAGAGAGATGTCTGCCACAAAAAAAGTGAAAAAGTTAAAAAAAAAAAGAGGAAGAGGACTTGGGGGGAGGGGGGTTGTTACTGGGGTGGTGGCGTTTCAGGACGTGACGTCAACATCATCGACACTTGCTCCAGGGTTGGAATTTTGTTGGAAATGGGACAACAGAATGGCGCTTCTGTTGGGGGAAAAAGTGGTAGTAAATTAGGATGTGATGCAGTGGTTCCATTCTGCTGACAGCAATGCTTGTCTATGCAAACAACTTAGTAAGTTATAAAACGGGGAGTCTCAGGTGAAGGTAAATTACCTGTGTGTTGGAGAAGTCGTGAAGAGATTCCCTTTTTAATAAGTGACATTTACGTTGGGGGTATAGTGCCGTCAATACATCTCGAGAGGTGTATGTTATTATTATTATTATTATTATTATTATTGTTATTATTATTATTATTATTATTATTATTATTATTATTATTATTATTGTTATTATTATTACTATTATTATTGTTATTATGATTATTGTTATTATTATTAATATTATTATTAATATTATTATTATTGTTATTATTATTATTATTATGATTATTATTATTACTAGCTAAGATACAACCCTAGTTGGAAAAGCAAGAGGCTATAAGCCCAAGGTCTTCAACACAGATAAATAGCCCAGTTAGGAAAGGAAACAAGGAAATTAATAAACGATTTAAGAAGTTATGAACAATTAAAATAAATTATTTTAAAAACATTAACAAAATTAAAACAGATATTTCATATATAGAATATAAAAAGACTTATGTCAGCCTGTTCAACATAAAAACATAAAAAGGTATTTTAAGGCTCATAGCCTCTTTTTAGCTTTCCACCTCACTTCTGTGAATGTTTTCTTTCTTTCATCATGCTGTCCAACCTCTCTACTTTCACTTTATGGGGCAACGATGAACGGCCTCCCGCCACAGCATCTGGCCTTCAAGACTTAAAATTCTACAAGGCAACCTTTGAATGGCCAAAATCAAACCACAAAAGGACGGCTTATCAACTCCAAAACTATCGAGCTTGAACGGGACTCGAACCCCAGTCAGGCAGATTGCCTGGCAGGGTCGTTTCCAATAGGCCCCGCAACAGTAAAAAAGAAAAAAAAATGAATTTTTGCTGAAGGTTTTATAGTTTATGTATGAAGTATTTATTTTAATGTTGTTACTGCTCTAACAATATTTTATTTTAATTGTTCAATAATTCTCATGCAGTTTATTTCCTTTCCTCAATGGGCTATTTTCCCTGTTGGAACCCTTGCGATTATAGCATTGATTGATTTAAGGAAAGGAAGGACTTAGACCGGAAGATAATTACCTGAATGGAAATAAATAATGAAGATAAACAAGAATATGTTTCGTTTAATGGATTTCATCCTCATGAAAGCAATGCGTCCATACGTAAACGACAATATCATAAAGCAAGTTGCAAACGAAGGAGTTGGGCTAAGGCGATAGATCTTGGGTATGAGAAGCCTTAGGTTTGCTAAGCCCCAAAGCTCCTGACCCCCAGCTTCTATGTTTAGCTTTGTAATCTTCTGAGGTTTGTCGTTGCCGTTCCTGTGTGAAAACGGATTGTGCAGTGAAACATTGCATTGCAAAATCCACAGGACTAATAGAGATTTCATTAGTGTAAAGATACATAATTCAGTCGCTTATGACAACTTGAATTCAATATTGTTGTTACTGCTCTTAAAATAATTTATCATAATTGTTCATTACTTGTCTTGTAGTTTATTTCCTTATTTTCCTCAATCGCTTATGACAATTTGAATTCAATATTGTTGTTACTGCACTTAAAATAATTTATTATAGTTGTTCTTTACTTGTCTTGTCGTTTATTTCCTTATTTCCCTCAATCGTTTATGACAACTTGAATTCAGTATTGTTGTTACTGCTCTTAAAATAATTTATCATAACTGTTCATTACTTGTCTTGTCGTTTATTTCCTTATTTCCCTCAATTGCTTAGGACAACTTGAATTCAATAATGTTGTTACTGCACTTAAAATAATTTATCATAATTGTTCATTACTTGTCTTGTAGTTTATTTCCTTATTTTCCTCAATCGCTTATGACAATTTGAATTCAATATTGTTGTTACTGCACTTAAAATAATTTATTATAGTTGTTCATTACTTGTCTTGTCGTTTATTTCCTTATTTCCCTCAATCGTTTATGACAACTTGGATTCAGTATTGTTGTTACTGCTCTTAAAATATTTTATTTTAATGTACATTACTTTTCTTGTAGTTTATTTACTTCCTTATTTCCTTTTCTCACTGGACTTTTTCCTTGTTGGAGCCTTCTTGTTTATAGCATCTTCCTTTACAACCAGGGTTGTAGCTTAGCCAGTAATGATTATAGTATACTGAAAGTTCAGTTTGGTGTGATAAATTTTTCCTTTTAAGTATGAGTTGTAGTTTAATATACTCGTTTTGCGGAATTTTAAAGTCAATATCATGGAAATATATAGAGATGGAAATTAATGCGCAGCTCCTAATATAGTCTTGTGGGTTCAAATCCTGATTTTTTATTGGGTCTGGCTAAACAAGTATGATGGAAACATCATAGTGTCCAGTCCATTATTATTATTATTATTATTGTTATTATTATTATTGTTGTTGTTGTTGTTGTTGTTGTTATCATTATTATTATTATTATAATTATTATTATTATTATTATTATTATTATTATTATTATTATTATTAGCTAAGCTACAACTCTAGTTGGAAAATGAGGGTGTTAAAGCCCATGTCTCCAACAGGGAAAATATCCAAGTGAGAAAAGGAAATAAATACAATAGTGTACCCGAGACAGTGGAAGACCAAGGTACAGAGGCTATGGCCCTACCCAAGACTAGAGAACAATGGTTTCATTGATTGAACGCGTGTGCAAAGACAGGTAGGAAAGGATTTAAAAGAACATATATATATATATATATATATATATATACTGTATCATCATCGTCAGCAGTTACTAGTCCACTGCGGAATAAAGTTCTCAGACATGCCCTTCCACTAGCGTCTAATTATGGTCTTTCTATGCTAGTCTATACCAGCAAATTTTCTTAAATCGTCAAAGCATTGTGTTCCTTTCCTTCACCTTTGTGTGTGTGTATATATATATATATATATATATATAGATAGATAGATAGATAGATAGATATGTAAATATATATAGATAGATAGATATAAATATTGATATATATATATATATATATATATATATATATATATATATATATATATATATATATATATTTATATTTATATATACATACATACATACATACATATACACACACACACACACCTAAGAAAAAAAAAGAGATGAAGATTTGTAGTAAGATAGAAGTAAACTATGAAGAAAGCCTTTAATAGTAATTAAGGGATACGCAGGCTATTAGAAAGAAATCAAACCCTTTAAAGCCTTCAAGACCATTTGAATTGCAAAGTGCTCGTTGAGTCTTGGGCGTCGAGGAAACTACCAGAAGGTGAAGGAAAGAAATCGTTTAAAGGAACTTTGAGTATTTATTTCTGGTCATGCGCAGAGGGTTTGCCTGACGCTTTACTCGGTTTCTCTGAGTCCCCTGGGTACTGGGTGGGAGTAGTCATACCCTGGTAAGATGAAGAAGTCATACCCCCTGGAAAAGGTACACTGTGTGCGGTTGTGTGTGCATATCTATCTAAACAGTTAGTGGCAATTATGACGGGTCGCATACACTAGGCCGAGAAGACAAAATTTTAATCAAATAGCAATGGGGAGGCTATAAAATGTAGCTAGAGGGAGAAGTCATACCCTGATGAGGGTACACTGTGTGTGCATATCTGAATAATTAGCTAGCATTTATGACGGGTCGCGTACACTAGAGTAAGGTAATTGGGTTGAGGAACATTGGCCGAGAAGACAAGTTTTAAATCAATTAACAATTTGGAAGCAATCAAAGGTTGTATTTGGGGGTTTATCAAAGGTTTTAAAGTGTGTGTGTGTGTGTGTGTGTGTGTCTGTCTGTCTGTCTGTCTGTTCAGTGCATTAGGAAGAGAAGATATAAGGAATGAGGCGGATAAACAACACAATCCACATTATCATCAGTTTACAGTATAAATACATATTCCCATACGAAAGGTCTAAAGAGATTGTTTGGAGACTCGGGCTCTGCAGCTTGATTTCGCTGGGGAATTCTCTAACTCCTCTCCCGGGAGGCGGTTGTTCTTGCCTCCTTTGCTCTTTGACTCCTTCTCCTTATCGCTTCTTACTCCTGTTCCTTTTATTCGTCTCCTTCCTGATTTTTTATCATAGCTTCTTATTCTTCTTCCTTTTTCGTCGTCTCCTACCTTGTTTTTTTTTCTCAACGCTTCTTACTCCTCTTCCTTTTCATCTTATCGCTTCTTACTCCTCTTCCTTTTATTCGGCTCCTTCCTGATTTTTTTATCATAGCTTCTTATTCTTCTTCCTTTTTCGTAGTCTCCTACCTTGTTTTTTTTTTTTTTTTTTTTTTTTTTTTTTTTTTTTTTTTTTTTTTTTTTTTCTCCATCGCTTCGTACTCCTCTACCTTTTCGTCGTCTCCTTTTTTTACCTTCATCGCTTCTTATTACTATTCCTTTTCGTAGTCTCCTACCTAATTATTTTTTCTCATCGCTTCTTATTCCTCTTCCTTTTCTTAGTCTCCTACCTAATTATTTTTCTCATCGCTTCTTATTCCTCTTCCTTTTCGTAGTCTCCTACCTTGTTTTTTCATCGTCTCCTTCCTCTTTTTTTTTTTTTCCATCGCTTCTTATTCCTTTTCCTTTTCTTAGTCTTTTTCCAGTTTATTTTTCTCCTCATTGCGTCTTACTCCTCTTCCTTTTCGCAGTCTCCTACCTTGTTTTTCTCAACATTTCTTACTCCTCTTCCTTTTCGTCGTCTCCTTCCTCTTTTTGTTTCCATCGCTTCTTATTAATTTTCCTTTTCGTCTCCTTATCACTTCGTACTCCTCTTCCTTTTCTTCGTCTCCTTCCTGTTTTTCGTCCTCTTCCTTATCGTCGTCTCCTTCCAGGTTTTTTATTTGCTTTTATTTACGATCTTTTTTATCGGAAAGTTAATCGAACCTTTGTGAATGTTGGTATTTTGTCGGTTTTTATGTTATTACTATATATTTAGAAAATTATGCACACACACATTTAACACTTCCCATCTTCTCCCCGTTCCCTAATTAAAACCCACTGGTTCCGCAATTTGTGGGCAAGTGTGGTTTTCGAGTGTACCTTTCGGTGTACCCGCTCTCACGAGGTTCTGACTATTTGTTCTCACCCCTGAGAGTGTCAGGAAAGATATATATATATATATATATATATATATATATATATATATATATATGTGTGTGTGTGTGTGTATGTGTATATATATATATATATATATATATATATATATATATATATATATATATATATATATATATATATATATACACACACATAACCAAATACTTGCTTTTTATTATATAGAGGACATTTATTGGTGGTCTTGTTTGTCTCTCTCAAGTTATTAAAAAAAATTAATATTTCCCTTAGCTTTGAATGACTAAATTATTGTTCCTATTAGTTAATCAAATATTGACCCTGTGTTCTTAAATCATACAGTTTTAGCTTTGTAATCAAACCTTGTGCGTTTCGTATTATCTCATCTTCTGCTATTAACATTTGTTGTTCTTTTTTTTTTGTGGGGGGGGGACTAGATATCCTCCTTGTCTCCTTTTGTTTCTATTACTTGTTGGTCTTCGCGGTCTTCCCTCTTTTTTTTATTTCTTCATTATATTTGTTCAAGTGTTCTGTAGATGAGTTGTGTTTTTCTTTACGAAAGCTGCTCCTTGTTTGTGGTGATTTCGTTCAGCCATATTTATGATCAAATTTCAGTTCTGTTTAGGATATTTTTTAATGTATATAATTTTCTCATTTTAGTACGTATTTTAGTACGTACTGAACATCACTCTAAATAAGACCCTTCTATATGTGTTATTTTCCCATGGTGCATTCTCTCTCTCTCTCTCTCTCTCTCTCTCTCTCTCTCTCTCTCTCTCTCTCTCTCTCTCTCTCTCTCTCATGTATCCATCTGATCTATATGTCTAGAACACATTACTAGAGCTGGTAATTTAGTGAAATTTCATAGCCTTGAATCCATAATACATTTGGATAATATATTTTCACAAAATATGATAATAGAAAGTATTTGGAAATTAATGAAGAAGTATTCCCTTTTAGGCAGGATTTGAGGTTTTGGATGATAGGAGCAGTAGCTCGGCCCAGGTATTATAGCAGTAAACCACACCTCATTATTTACTCGGGTTCGAATCCATGGAGGAAAATAGTAAGTTATTTTTATGGCCAAATATCGGTAGCCTATAAGGGTTTCCAGTGGAAAGCTCCTTTAGTAATATTAGAATACTGAGAATATGAGGTTACTGTGTGCAGCCCTTTAATTTACATTTGCATGTACATGATTGTATATATATATATATATATATATATGTGTGTGTGTGTGTATATATATATATATATATATATATATGTATGTATGTATGTATGTGAGTGTGTGTGCGCGTGTATGTATATATATGTATGTATGTAATGTGTGTATGCATATATATGTATATATATATTATATATATATATGTATGTGTGTAATGCGTGTATGTATATATATGTATGTATGTAATGTATATTGCAAGTATATTTGTTTAAAAAAATGATAATTTTTTAATTTCGCTAAATAGAACCCTTTCACGAAACTATTTTAACTGAATGTTTATGTAACGTATCTTTCATTCTAGAGTTTATCATGATCCTCTTGACATAAGTGTCAGAAGCTATCGAGTTTGTGGTCTGCTCTCTCTAAATACTCGACTTTGCCATTTACCTCGTATTTCTTTAGAATATTGTTTATCGTAATACTTTTACCAACGACCTGGTCATACGTTATGGAAATATCCGTGCGTGTGTTTCTTTTTCGAACGGTTATCAAGAAATTTTTTGAAAGGTTTTATAGATTTCCTTAGAATATACTGGTTTGAACCATGAATCAAGGTAGAGTTTTATTTAAAGATATTTTTATTTTATTTTGAGTAATATATAGTCAGACACTAGCTCTTTATTATATAGGGGAGATGGCTTTCAATGTGTGAGAACATACATGTGGTTTCTACCCTCCTTTGAAGATATTTCAATCTTCAAGGAACTAAAGTGAAATGAAAAATATATTCTTTATGGCTGTTTTTAATTTCATAGGAAATTATAGAATTTTTAATCTTTTCTATTATTGTATCCCTTCTAAATAATTATCCATAATTCATTTCCTGTCTCTATGTGAAAATATGCATGTGATTTCTACCATCCTATGAATATATTTAAATCTTCAAGGAACTAAACTAAAATGAGAAATATATTCTTAATAGATGTTTTTATTTTCATAGGAAATTCCACCATATTTAATCTTTTCTATTATAGTATCCCTTCTAAATAATTATTCATACTTCATTTCCTGTCTCATTTTCGTTTCCTCATACACCAC
>NW_027170665.1:728702-730913 GCF_036898095.1 Palaemon carinicauda
AGTATTTAGAATGTCTTTACGCATCGCACATGTGGGATCCTTAAGCGTATGCGTTCTGCTTTATTGTTTATTGGAGGAAGAAAAAACTTGTAGTACTTTTACAAATGGTTGTAAGAATGATACCACTAATAACTATCCGCTCCGCTTATACAATAATGTACTTAGGTGCATACATATTCTAGGTCTATAGCTTAGGTGCTCAACTAAATACATACACGAACCAGGTATAACTTTAAGATCTATCCCTCAACAGAGAGAGAGAGAGAGAAAGAGAGAGAGAGAGAGAGAGAGAGAGAGAGAGAGAGAGAAAAGTTGTAGTAGTAGTAGTAGTAGTAGTAGTAGTAGTATGAATAACTAAAAGGCCGGAAAGAATACTTCCCATTTTTCAGTTATACATTTTTGTGTAAAATCTGTGATTATTTTTTTATAATATGGGTAATTATATATTTTTTGGCAGGACGATACATAGATAACATTACTGGAATTTAATCGTTTGTCGAAAAAAGTAACCGGATTATTTTTTTGTCCGTTTTATGTTAGCTTATCGTATTTACTTTTATTCATCATCATCTCCTCCTACGCCTATTTACGCAAAGGGCCTCTGTTAGATTTTACCAGTCTTTTCTATTTTGAGCTTTTGATTCAATACTTCTCCATTCATCGTCTCGTACTTCAGGCTCCATAGTCTTTAGCCATGTAGGCCTGGGTCTTCCAACTATTCCAGTGCCTTTGGAGCCTAGTTTTTTATGGAGCCCATTTGAAAGTTTGGTGAACTAATTTCTCTTGGGGAGTGACAAGAGCATGCCCAAACCATCTCCAATCTACCCCCTCACCAATGATATCATATGTTTATATTTCAAAACTTCTTTTTAAGCACCGTACTTTGTCCCATAGGGCTAATTTAAGACTTTTGCTTTGCAATGTTTTATTTCAGAGGTATTATGATAAAGACAAAATGCCAGAATTCGAAATTAATTCTTTAATTCAATAAATAGTCGAATTATCCATTTGGACGTCGAGAAAATATAAGTGTTTAATTGCAGTCTGCCATACCTAATTTATGTAAAGTCACAATTGCTCATTTTTATGTTTACCTAATTTATGTGAAGTCACAATTGCTCATTTTTATGTTCACCTAATTTATGTGAAGTCATAATTGCTAATTTATGTGAACAGTCCATAATTGTTAGTTTTTATGTTCGCCTAATTTATGTGAAAAGATTATGAATGTTATTTTATGGTTTCCTAATTTATGTAAACAGATCATGATTGTTCATTTTTATTTTCACGTGATTTATATGAACAGTTTTAAGTGCATTTTTTGTTTACCTAATTTATGTGATCAGTCATAATTGTAAATTTTTGTTTACCTAATTTATGAGAACAGTATAATTGTTCATTTCTATGTTTACCAAATTTATGTGAACATTCATTATTGTTCATTTTTATGTTTACTTAATTTATGTGAACAGTCATAAGTGTTCATGTTTATGTTTACATGATTTATGTGGACAATCATAATAGTTCATTATTGTTTACCTCGTAATTTGAAGTCATAATTGTCAATTTTTATGTTTACTTAATTTATGTGAACAATTTCAAGTGCTAACATTTGTTTACCTAATGTATGTGACAGGCATAATTGTTAATTTTATGTTTACGTAATATATGTTAAGTCATAATTGTTAAATTTTGTTTACCTAATTTGTGAGGTCATAATTGTTCATTTTTATTTTTTATTTATGTGAATAGTTTTAGGTGCTAATTTTTGTTTACCTAATGTATGTGAACAGTCATAGTCGTTAATTTTTATGTTTAACCTTATATATGTGAACTATCATAATTGTTCATTTTTATGTTTACCTAATTTATGTGAAGTAATATTTTTTATATTTATTCATCATTACTCCCTAAGAAAAACATTCTCCCCCAAGAAATATTTAAATGATCTCTTCCTAACAAACGAGGAGCTAAAGTACGTCCGTGAAATAATGATTTCTTCATGAGACCAAAAAAGCTATCGATCACTGGTTCGCTCCTGCCGTGTGCGTAGCTGCGAGCGGTTATGAATATTTCACGTCAGCCTACACCTGTTGCACGTTTACATTGTCCTCGGAGTATATTAGTGTATTTCTTTAGCATATTTCTTCAGGCTCTTGCTGTAGTTGTTCTTTTATCCTACCGTTATCCAACGACTCGTGCTTCAAACTT
>NW_027170665.1:731413-743913 GCF_036898095.1 Palaemon carinicauda
GGCCTATATATACACACACATATATATATGTACATAAATATATATATATATATATATATATATATATATATATATATATATATATATATATATATATATATTTATATATATAATATATAATATATATATATAAAGGCCTATATACACACACACACACACACACATATATATATATATATATATATATATATATATATATATATTTATATATATAATATATAATATATATATAAAGGCCTATACACACACACACACACACACACACACACACACACACACACATATATATATATATATATATATGTGTGTGTGTGTGTGTGTGTGTGTGTTTGTGTATTTTTTTCTTCTTTTCTCTCTCTCTCTCTCTCTCTCTCTCTCTCTCTCTCTCTCTCTCTCTCTCTCTCTCTCTACCTGGTTATGTTGTCTCATCGTAGTTCCCCCAATAGAAAATCTTTCAAAATCCTACGTTAGCATTTAAAATGTTTCTCTATAGGAAGCTCTACAAACATTTCACCTGTATTCACTGCCGGACGATGTTGATGGGTCACCAAAGAACGTGAGCTCTGGTGTTAGTGTGTATGTGTGAAATTACCTTAGTTTCAGTTTCGATTTAATTTTGATAACTTATCGTCCTATTTTTTTTTCAAGTATCTGTTGTTTATATTTGAAAGATTTATTTTAATGTTACAGTTTGAAATATTTTATTTTAAGTGTTCATTACTTCTTGTAATTTGTTTATTTCTTTTCCCCACTGGGCCGTTTTTCCCTGTTCCGGCTATTGGGCTTATAGCATCCTGCATTTCTCCTACTACTACTACTACTACTACTACTACTACTACTACTACTATACTACTACTAACAATAATAATAATAGTAATAGTATGTATGTGCATATGAGTACATGTGCGAAGTATGATAGTTTGAATGATGCATATGACGGAATTTTGTTTTTATAATGATTATTTCTCACTGCCTTCTTGAAATATTTTTTTTTCCTCCAGCTTCTATCTAGGAATTTCTTTAGTTTCAATAGTTCATTTGTAAACTTAAATCGAAATTAAGAAAATCGTGTAAAACGTCATTTGAGTTCCTTAGATTTATTTTCTTCATCTTTTATTTTTCCTTATTTCTATTTCTTTTTTTTAATTCACATAGGTCGTCATTTATTCCTTCAAATACTCTGATATATTATAGTGAAAATTGTCATCTTACTTCATTCCTCTTTTTTTTTTTGGGGGGGAGGGGGGTTGTAAGACTATGTCAGCCAAGATGGATGAGTGTGGCTATGAGAAGTTTCGCCGTTAAAAAAGAAGAGAGAATTGAGGGATGTGATCAGGTAGAGCTAGAAGAGTAGAGCCGGTGGAGGAAAGAAGGGAAGGAAGGAGGATGGTGGTGGACGTTGCTAATGAGAGAGAGAGAGAGAGAGAGAGAGAGAGAGAGAGAGAGAGAGAGAGAGAGAGAGAGAGAATTGTTCTTTGTTAAACATGTTAAAGAAGACTGGCTTCTTTTCTCTTAATGCGTTTCATATGATAACAGAAGATTGAAAGGTATGCTAAGTCTAATAATAGGGTTATTGTGGCCTAATTAGTAACGTCTCTGGCTGGTGTTTGCAAGAATGGGGTTTCGAGTCCCACTCAGAATCGGTAATGCCTTTAGTGTCTGCAATCTTACCATCCCTGTTAGCTAAGGATGGGGGTTTGGGAGAGCCTATAGTTCTATGTGCTGAGTCATCAACAGCCATTGCCTGGTCCTCCCTGGTTCTAGCTTGGGTGGAGAGGGGGGTTTGGGTGCTGATCTTATAATATATGGTCAGTTTGTAGGGCATTGTCCTGCTTGCTAGGGCAATGTCACTGTCCCTTGACTCTGCCATTCATGAACGACCTTTAAACCTTTAAACAACAACAGTACTAATAGTTATACCATAAATTGATGGCGAATGATTTGATGTTCGGAACATTTATGTAGACAAATTCTATCACAGTCATTTAGAATTGAGAAGAAATGAGTGGAAACAAACAAATGAACCTCAAAATAGATTTTATAATATATTAACCTGCATTGTCATGAAATTTGAAAATTAAACGCAAAGCTTTTTTTCCTCCTGGAAATCTACCTGGAACAAGAGGTCAATGACATGAGAAGAATTTCCCTAATATAATAAAGAGCAAGTGTAAGCTAGTTATATAAATATATAGATAAATATAAATGTATTTTCCGGTCACGCTCAGCTCTCCCCGTCCCTCGGAAAGTGGAGGAAAAGGAGTAGTCATGCCCTGGTGAGAGGAGGATTCGTGGGCGTGTGTCTATATAGCTGAATATTTAGCTGTCATTTTGACGGGTCGCGTACACTAGTTTGAAAATAAAAGTAAAGAGTGACTTAATAGAAATTTGCATTATTTATAACCTTTAGATAAGTAAATGAAAAAAATGAAATAGAAAAATACGTTGGTCGTTCAGGTAAATTTGAACTTAACAAATAATTTTTTAGGAGGAAATATAAGTGAATGAATTCTTTTATAGGAAAAATTTGAAATGGAAAATTGCAGATACAAAATAAACTTCTCTTCTTTAATGGAAGGAAGGACTCATTTTCTTTATTGTGTAACGTTGATTGTGTGTCTCACAGATTGATTTATTGATTAAGTTTTATCTCAGTGGCGTAGTTCTCCTGATGAGGAAACTGGTTGGTCTGATAAGAAGTGATTTTCGAGATATATAGGAGCATGTCTAAGTGTGTGTGTGTGTGTGTGTGTGTTTGTGTTTGTACGCGTGGTCGTGTGAGTCTGGTTGCGTGTGAACGTGGTTGCGTGTATGAAGGCAAGGAAAACTTTTATATAAATTTTAACATATTACTATGTTGGTTTGCGTGTCAGATAGATTAATATAAACTAAAGATTCTACAAGAAAGTTCATCTACACCGAAAGGAAACTGCATTATGTTTACACATACGCACACGAATATATATATATATATATATATATATATATATATATATATATATATATATATATATATATATATATATATATATGTGTGTGTGTGTGTGTGTGTGTGTATGTGTATGTGTGTGTAAATATATATATATATATATATATATATATATATATATATATATATATATATATATATATATACATATATATATATATGTATGTGTATATATATATATATATATATATATATATATATATATATATATATATATATATATATGTGTGTGTATATATATATATATATATATATATATATATATATATATATATATATATATATATATATATATATATATATATACACACTTTGAAGTGATAAGTCACAAAGAAGTTTTTTTTTATCCATTCTATAATATAGACGATACTCTTTTGGGAATTATACATGATACATGCATTCACTCTGGTCAGGATCCCAACCTATACTTATGAATTGATTCGGAAGTAGTCGGTAGACTCATCTTTCTGGCTATCAAGAGGAATGTAAGTTTGTTTTGACTCTGAGGTACATATTCCTGTCGAATTTGGGCATTTGTACTTAATATTGACTAGTCTCTACTATGATTTGGAAATGTTAAGTTTTTAGTATTCGGCCATTTAAAAGTATGAAAGGGAAGTTTGTTATGCCACGTAAAGTTGTTGGATCTGTGCACAAAGGGAGCTCTTACCAGATAAAGTTTACAGACTGTGCCCTTACCAGAGAAAGTGTATAGACTGTTTTTCCAGACAAAGTGCGTAGACTTTTCTCTTACTAGACAAAGTGTACAGCCTATGCCCTTACCAGACAAAGTGCGTAGACTTTTTTCTTACTAGACAAAGTGTACATTCTTTGTTCTTACCAAAGTGTATAGACTTTGCTCTTACCAGACAAAGTGTACAGTCTTTGCTCCTACCAGACAAATGGTACAGACTTTGTTCTTACCAGACAAAGTGTACAGATTTTGTTCTTACCAGACAAAGCATACAGGATTTTCTTTTACCAGCCAAAACGTACAGGATTTTCTTTTACCAGACAAAGCGTACTGACCTAGCTTTTACCAGGCAAAGTGTATAGACTTTGCTTTTACCAGAGGAAGTGTACAGACTTTGCCTGAGATGCCCAAACGAAAGAGCTACAGAACAGGGCTCTATATACATTAATAATTGGCGCATGCATAAAGAGGAAACTAAAGAATGGTAATAAAAATGAACAGTTTGTGGTGACTGAAACGACTAACATTTTTTGATGTTTTATGACATTGTTGCGTGAATTATATGAAGATAGTGAAATTGTATTCAATAGTTACTGAAGGATTGATGTCAATTCATTTTATAACCCGGTCGAAAGTTGAAATATCCAAATATTAATAACTAATAATGAAAACATTAATATGCTTTTATTACATATTGTCCACTTTTACTATTTCCAGTCTCGTAATGGAAACAAACAGATCTGTTATTCCACGATTGGTAAAAACTAACGGAACGATATGGTATACTGTGTGTGGGTGCTAGATTAATTACTCAAAAGAGAAATATTACCTGCCGATCGGTTTTCACTCTTTAAACAAGGGTAGAAATAACCCCAGAGCGTCCTTCCCATATATGGCTGAAATTGAAAGAGTTAGAGAAAGAAAGCAGGGTACCTACTGGAATTACTTTGAGGATGGTTGCTGTCGCTTGGCATATTCGACACAGACAGTCTTACGAATAGCCATCATTGGAAAAAGATGGTAAACACTGCACGATTTTGCAGGTAGAGATGTCTGTTCTACCTCCAGACTTCTTTGAACTTTTTATTTGCGCCATTTCCCTGCGATGTTGGTTTCTGGGGTGGTTCAGTTTGTTTTTGAGCCTGTTCAGTTGTTGGTTTCTGTAGTTATTCAGTTGGCTTTTAAGGCTATTCAGTTGTTGGTTTCTGTGGCTGTTCAGTGGTTTTTTTTAGGCTGTTCGGTTATTGGTTTCTGTGGCTGTTCAGTTGTTGGTTTCTGTGACTGATCAGTTGATTTTGCGGCTTTTCAAGTTGTTAGTTTCTGTGACGGTTTAGTTGATTTTTGAGGCTGTTCGGCTGTTGGTTTTTATCGCTGTTCTGTAGGTTTTTGAAGCTGTGCAGTTGTTGGCTTCTGTGGCTCTTCTGTTGTTTTTTAGGGCTGTTCAGTTGGTTTCTGGGGCTGTTCAGTTGTTGGTTTCTGTGGCTGTTCAGTTGATTTTGAGTCTCTTTAAGTTGTTAGTTTCTGTGGCAGTTCATTTGATTTTTAGACTGTTCGGTTATTCTTTTCTGTGGCTGTTCAGTTGGTTTTTGAGGCTGTGCTGTTGTTAGTTTCTGCTGCTGCTCAGTTGTTTGTTTCTGTGGCTGTTTCATTGTTGGTTTCTGAAATTGATCAGTTGCCTTTTCACATCACTTGTCGATACTTTAAGATTGCTCTGTCCCTATAAGTATCACTTCTAATATTCCAGGAACCTTCATGTTCAATGAATAACTCTATTAGGTAATATACTCTTGAGACCAAGCTATAAACACCTTTTAGTATCGAATTTATTTTGCCTTGGGATCTTAGACCCAAAGAGATGTTCTTTTTTTAAGTACTGATGTCCGAATCAGGATTCGATCCTTTATTGACGAGTCAAACTGGAATTTAGTAACTTGTCTTACACCTTCTTCGTATTGTAAAAATACAATGATATCGGAAATATTATATAATCATATGGCTATACAGTATTACTTTAATGGTCCCTATTGTTATTCTAAAGGTATTATTAAAGGTCTATTACTATATATACAATGGTATTGTTTAATAATACCAACGAAATTGACAAAAATAAACCCAGCCATGGTTTCTCTCTCTCTCTCTCTCTCTCTCTCTCTCTCTCTCTCTCTCTCTCTCTCTCTCTCTCTCTCTCTCTCTCTCTCATATTTTATCTAATAAGAAAAAAATATGAGAGATACACTTGATGTATATGTTGTTTCGTGGATCGGGTTATCTATTAATAAGTTTTTTTTTTTTATCACGACCTCTCAGTGGCTATCATAATTGCATTATGAAATTATATTTATAGGTCTTGAAATTTGGTGTTTTATAATCTCATTACTGTGAAAAATAATGGACTACGTAAACCGAAAGCGTGGTTGCTTTCAAATGATCTTTACTATTGCTATTATTATTACTCTGCTACTATCCTTTATTTCTATAGATTCAACAACTCCTTTCTCCTGTAATGAGTTCTATTATTTGTATATCATATCTACAGTACTTTTTAGACAATATGAGTATTGACATAGCAAGAGTTCGACCATTCACGTCCGTCGTTACAAGACAAATAGGCTTTCATTCGTGGAAAATGTAAACACCCATTGTGTCGTTACCATACCATTTTCATAAAACATGTGTAGGACTTTTGTGGTAAAGAAATACTTTTGGGGCAATTGTACCAGATGACTGGTATATATATATATATATATATATATATATATATATATATATATATATATATATATATATATATATATACGCACACACTTGTGTACGCGACCCGTAGAAAGTGACACACCATCTCCCAACAGGGTATGACTACTCATTCTTTTTCATACTAGAGGGACGGGAAGAGCGGAGCATGAACGAATATATATATATATATATATATATATATATATATATATATATATATATATATATATATATATATATATATATATATGTAAGGCCAAAAACTTGTTCTTTATGTTTCTATATGTGTAAATGGATATATTAATTAATATATATTTACTGCATGCATATATGTATGTATATTTATATATATATATATATTTATATATATATATATATATATATATATATATATATATATATATATGAATATATATTTATAAATATACATACATATATGCATGCAGTAAATATATATTAATTAATATATCCATTTACACATATATGTGTAAATGGATATATTAATTAATATATATTTACTGCATGCATATATATATATATATGTATGTATATATATATATATATATATATATATATATATATATATATATATATATATATATATATATATATATATATATATATGTAAGGCCAAAAACTTGTTCTTTATGTTTCTATATGTGTAAATGGATATATTAATTAATATATATTTACTGCATGCATATATGTATGTATATTTATATATATATATTTATATATATATATATATATATATATATATATATATATATATATATATATATATATATATATAAATATATATTTATAAATATACATACATATATGCATGCAGTAAATATATATTAATTAATATATCCATTTACACATATATGTGTAAATGGATATATTAATTAATATATATTTACTGCATGCATATATGTATGTATATATATATATATATATATATATATATATATATATATATATATATATATATATATATATATATACATATATATATATATATATATATATATATATATATATATATATATATATATATATATATATATATATATATACATTCCACGGTGTGGAATGACAGTGGTTTAACAACCATATTTTCTCAACATAAAATAGTAAGAAAATATATAAGATAAGTTTACGATGGAGCGTAGAGCGGGAAATATCACTAATATATTTTGCCAAAGTTATTTGTTTATCGGCAATTCTTGGTGACAATACTTTAGCTTATCACGTTATTGACATTTGGTCTTGCTTTTAATATTAACGTCTTTTCTCCAACAAAATATTGGATGTTGGTTTACGCTTTCGTATCAAATTTTCACTACTACTACTACTACTACTACTACTACTACTACTACTACTACTACTACTGTTTCAACTGTGACTAAGTTGGGGAATGATCTTCCTAATCGGGCAGTTGAATCAGTAGAACTTCAAAAGTTCAAAGTCAGAGGTTAACATAAGTCTTTTTATAGTTTATATATTACATACTGTGTCTGTTTTGTTTTGTTACTGTTTTTAGATTAAATATTTGTTAATTTTTTTCTCATCGTTTATTTATTTCCTTATTTCCTTTCCACATTGAGCTATTTTTCCTTGTTGGAGCCCTTGGGTTGATAACATCTTGCTTTTCCAACTAGTGTTGTAGCTTGGCTACTACTACTACTACTACTACTACTACTACTACTATTATTATGAAGTGCCAGTAAATAGGGATTATCAATTTTTTATTACTATCACTTATCATTATTATCATCATCATTTTTATTACATGATTTTTTTTTTATAGTTTAATCTTCATTAAACATGACAACACTTTTATCCATTATTTGTAGAATGACGAATATTGTTATTTCTAATGTTGTTTTTGTTGTTATACATGATACGTAAATGTTCTTCTGCAACTACATTACCTTAATGAACTTCTACACACTAGCATACCGAGGTCCTGAAAGCAACTCTGGATTGTTACAATTATGTATTTGTATCAATGTTTATCTTTCTATCTATCTGAGCAGAATGTCCTTCCTGGCCCCTACAAAAATGTAAACGAAAATGTCCAATTTCTCTTATTAAAGATATATTCGAATTAATAACTTTTAATTCCACGTGAAAAATTGTGTTGAATATCAAAACCTTTATTTTTTCTAACTGCCCTTATAGAAATCCGGTAAGTAGTGCATTGAACTAAAGAAACATTCTCAATTTATTTAATATTTTGATTATATAGGACTTATTAATGCATATTAGATAAGAAGACTGGAATAGGTGGCATTGGAAATAGTTCATTTGCGTATGGAGTTATTTATGAACTTTTGATTTTTTTACGTTTTCTATTTAATTTCAAATTATAATAAACATATAATTTTAATTGCGTATGAAGTTATTTATGAATACATAATTTTTTAACGTGTTCGGGGTAATGTTGAATTATAATAAACATAAGGTTAATTGCGCATGGAGTTATTTATGACCCAATTTACTATTTTTCACCTTTTCTGGGTAATTTTAAATTATAATAAATATAATATATATACATATATATATATATGATTTATATATATATATATATATATATATATATATATATATATATATATATATATATATATATATATATATATATATACACACACATATATATATATATATATATATATATATATATATATATATATATATATATATGTATATATATATATATATAGATATATATATATATATATATATAGATATGTATATATGTGTGTTTGTGTATATATATATATATATATATATATATATATATATATATATATATATATATATATATATATATATATATATAATGTCCTGCCGGTAGTTAAAGGATGTGTCTGAGGAAAGGAATATACAATATGTATATATATATATATATATATATATATATATATATATATATATATATATATATATATATATATATATATATATATACATATATACACACACATACACATACATATGAATAGTTGCTAAAATATAATTATCTTTAAACATGTTATTAGGTTTTATTTATCTGTATAATTTTAAAATATTTTCCTATTTTAACATAGCATTTTGAATTTTTACAAATCAATTACTTTGTCTTTTCTCTTATAGATACTGTATACTTACAGTCGATCGTTCTGCCGTAATAAAAGTCACTCCTTGTGTGGTTAAGTTTTTCTCCACCATTAATTACTTTCGCCAAAATTAAAGGTTTTGTGAAGGGTTTGTATTCACCCCCGTCGTCGTTTGTTTGTTAGTTTGTGAGCAACTTTACATAAAAACAACTGTAGTTAGTAGGTTGGCCAAGGCACCCCCCACCCGCCACCCGTTGAGATACTACCGCTAGAGAGTTATGGAGTCTTTTGACTGTCCAGACAGTACTACATTGAATCCTTCTCTCTGGTATTGGCTCATTTTCCCTTTGCCTTCACACACACACACACACACACACACACAGCGAATAGTCTGGTCTATTCTTTACATATTCTCCTCTGTCCTCAGACACCTGACAACACCGAAATTACCAAACAATTTTCCTTCTCTCAACGGGTTAACTACTACACTGTAATTGTTAAGTGTCCACTTTCTTCTTGGTAAGGCTATGGTAAGCAACTCTTCTAGAAGGACACTCCGAAATCAAACCATTGTTCTATAGTCTTGGGTTGTGCTATAACCTCCGAACCATGGTCTTCCAATGTCTTGGGTTAGAGTTCTCTTGCTTGAGGTACACTCGGGCACGCTGTGTTGTCTTGTATCTTTTCCTCTTGTTTTGTTAAAGTTTTTATAGTTTATATGGGAGATATTTATTATAATGCTGTTACTCTTCTTAAAATAGTTTATTTTTTCTTGTTTCCTTTCCTTACTGGGGTATTTTCCCTGTTGGAGCCCTAGGGCTTATAGCATCTTGCTTTTCCAACTAGGGTTGTAGCTTAGCAAGTAATGATAATAATAATAATAATAATATCCATTTTAACCAAACTTGGACGTAATGTAGGGGTTGACCCAAGGATGAAAATGGAACATTTTGAATAAAGTACATCGAAGTGCAAGTACGCAGCAGTACTTTGAATGTAATCGCAATGTTAAGTAAAGGGTAAACAATTTTTATGCTCTTTTTTTTTTTTTTTTTTTTTTTTTTTTTTTTTTTTTTTTTTTTTTTGTGCGTGACACTAGTTTCTTCAAGACTGTTCTAGAAAGGAACATTCAAATAACTGCCCAACTGGTCACTTCGCAAGAAAAACATATTTTACAAAATATTCGTTTAAGATCGTTTCAGTTTTCATATCAGATTCATGATGTTATTCAATTCGTTCTGAGATTACATTTTCTTTACATCAATATCGTTTTGGGAGGTTTGGCCCACAGGAATTTGCATTTAAGCCAAAACTCATTAAATGATAAGTCCTGTTTTCCTTTGGATTGTTTATTTCTGGTCAATTTCCTATCAGAATGCAATATCGAAAGTCGCAAATATATGCTTAGTATTGTTTTAACCACCCCGAAATTATTGAAGTTATTATAAGATGGACAGCTAGCTATAGAATTATTACTAGCTTTAAGGTTTAAAGGCCGAGCATGAATGGCAGAGGCAAGGCACAGTGACATAGCCCTATCAAGCAAGACAGTGCCATAGAAACTGCCCATATATACATATGATCAGCGTCTAATGCCCCCCCCCCCCTTCACACATGCTAGGACCAAGGAGGGCCAGGCAATGACTGCTGATGACTCAGCAAATAGACCTTTAAGCTCCCTTAAACCCCCAATCCTTAGCTCACAAGGATGATGAGATTGCAGCGACCAAAGGAACTACCTAGTTTGAGCGGGACTCGAACCCCAGTCTGGTGATGACCAGGGAACGACGTATATATTATTGTGAATACATCGGGCATTAAACCTAAGAAGTTATTAGATAAATTGCTTTTAAAAGGTAAATTTCCTTCCATTTTATTGCAAATTATCCGTCTTTTATTAATTTATCGTAGGAATGCAACACCAGAAGGGCAACCCAACCCGGTTTGATTGTAAATATTCTATTTATAATCGATTCCCCGATTGGCATGCAGTGACTGCGGGAGTGAGATCGAACTCCAATTCCTAGTTCGAGTAACATGAAATTCCAATTCCTAATTCGAGTTAGGTAAAACTCCAATTCTTAGGGTTCGAGTAAGTTGAAATTTCATTTCCTAGTTCGAAAAAAGGTAAAACTCCAATTCCCAGTTCGAATAAGATAAAATTCCAATTCTTAGTTCGAGCAAGATGAAATTCCAATTCCTAGTTCGAGCAAGATGAAATTCCAATTCCTAGTTCGAGCAAGATGAAATTCCAATTCCTAGTTCGAGCAAGATGAAATTCCAATTCCCAATTCAAGCAAGATGGAATTCCAATTCCCAGTTCAAGCACGATGGAATTCCAATGCCTAGTTAGAGCAAGATGAAATTCCAATTTCAAGTTCAAGCAAGATGGAATTCCAATTCCTAGTTCGAGCAAGATGAAATTCCAATTCCTAGTTCGAGCAAGATAAATTCCAGTTCCTAGTTCGAGCAAGATACATTCCAATTCCTAGTTCGAGCAAGATGAAATTCCCTAGAGACTGACTATATATACGTATGATTAGCGTCCAAGCCCCCTCTCCACAGAGGCTAGGACCAAGGAGGGCCAAGCAATGACTGCTGATGACTCAGCAAATAGACTTATAGGCTCCCCTAAACCCGCAATCCTTAGCTCACAAGGATGGTGAGGTTGCAGCAATCAAAGAAACTACCTAGTTTGAGCGGGACTCGAACCCTAGTTTGGTGATCACCAGTGAAAGACGTATATATTATTGTGAATACATAGGGCATTAGACCCAAGAAGTTATTAGATAAATTGCTGTTATAAGGTAAATTTCCTTCATTTTATTACAGATCATCCGTTTTTTTATTAATTAATCGTAGGAATGCAATACCAGAAGGGCAACCCAACCCGGTTTGATTGTAAATATTCTATTTATAATCGATTACCCGATTGGCATGTAGTGACTGCGGGAGTGAGATCGAACTCCAATTCCTAGTTCGAATTACATGAAAT
>NW_027170665.1:746413-776413 GCF_036898095.1 Palaemon carinicauda
GCATATATATGTAAATGTACTGTGTATATATATATATATATATATATATATATATATATATATATATATATATATATACATATATATTCTATCTGTGGGAACAATGCGCTTGCAGCTAGGGTATTAATGTACGCATACAATCTACTACATTGTTGCAAAAATTATATCTGAACAGAATTAAGCTTTACAGTGATACATGCTTTTATATTAAAGACATGTCGCTATAGTTACTGCATACGGCATCAGTAAATACGAGTTTTACGCTATTACAACATACGTATCCACTCTGTTAAGGCGTATATTTGCGTCTAAAGCGTCGTCTATTTTGATTAGGCGCAAGTAATTATAATATTTGTGTTTCTCAACTTTTTCTGGTGTGTATGGCAATACCACAAACTACGGCCTTATGGCAGAGAGCATACGGCATCACTTTAATATATTTCTGCATTATTCGGTGCATTTATTATTTTGTATAGAGTTTGTTAAGAAAATACAATCAACTCCCCGTAAAATTGTTACTAAAGCGGTAAATTGCTTTCTTTCCTTTGAGTCTCTTCACTTTTTTGTAAGGAGAAATTATTTAATAGTTATATAAAAAAAACTATACATTCCAAAATGTTCAATTAGTAAATGACTTGCACTGCCAAAGGTTACTAGGTGTTATTTAAAGTAGTCAAATTTTCACCATTATGAAAATGGGAACAGGCTTTCCAATTTTGGGAAAAGATCTTCCTAATCAAGAAATGTTCTTATAATTTCGTATATTTTTTCTTTGGTTCAAATGGTTTTCGTCACTTTGTTTTTATGTAAAATACGAGAATAGTTTTTATTAATGTACCTTTATCCTGTTTTATTGAAAAAAAAAAAGATGGTTTTGTATTGGAAACGTTCCTGCTTGGCGTTCTGCTGGACGGTAGTTCGAGTCCCGCTCAAACTCGATAGTTTCTTGCAGTGTCTGTAACCTCACCATCCTTGTGAGCTAACGATGGTAGTGTGTATTTGGGGGAAGCATATATATCTATGTGCTGTGTCATCAGCAGCCATTGCCTGGCTCTACCTGGTCCTAGCTTAGGTGGAGAAGGTCTTGGGCCTGTCCATTGTCTCTGCGATTTATAAGCGCACTTAAACCAAACCTTTTAAACCTAAGCGGTCTGGTGCAAGCGGCTATGGCCTTAATGAGTCCCAATGAGGCCCTTAGGAAAAGTCGCCACCCACGTCAACGTTCCCTGGATGTTATCATGGAAGTCTATTATTCTCCTCATAATTGTGTTCTCACTTCATTAAGGGTCCTTTCTAGAGGACTGCGTCTAATTATCCAGCCTTGCAGGATATATCCTTCCGAAGGAAATTAGATAGGGGTTTTCGGGAGGGAGTCTTTACCCCTTTTATTTCTCAGAGATGAGTTGACTCGGCTTGTTAAGCTTCGGTTTGTTGGTTGAGAATTTGAACTGTAATTTTTGAGATCGAGATTGTAAGGAAAAGTTTTTTTTTTTTAGATTCAAGTAAGATTTTGCTTAATTTATTGGGATCTCCACGTGTAATTATATTGATTAATTGCTTTCAACAGTTATATATATTTTTATATTTATTAATAACAAATTAATTTAATTATATTAATAAATTGGCTTCGACAGTTATATATATTTTTATATTTATTAATAACAATTTGATTATTTTAATCTTGTTACTGTTCTTAAAATATATTTTTTCCATGTCTTCTTTCCTCACTGGGCTATTTTCCCCGTTGGAGCCCCTGAGTTTAGAAGTATCCTGCTTTTCCAACTAGGGTTGAAGCTTAGTAAGTAATAATAATTATAATAGTTATGATAATAATAATAATAATAATAATAATAATAATAATAATAATAATAATAATAATAATAATAATAATAATAATAAAATATAAACGTTCCACTTGAATTCGAATTGAAATTGAAATTTACCAAATGTGAACCTAGTGACTGGCAGAACATGTTTACATTTTGTTTCTACATCTTGAAAAGTGAAAAGTGGATAAGGATGAATTGCATATCCCTGGCGGATGTTTGTGCTCCTCAACACTCTTGCTTTAAATAGATGCCAATGGGGGTCGCTAAACGTATATGATGTTCCGTTTTACCCACAGATGAATATTTGGATATTTATTTACTTCCAGATTTCCAGTTTTTTAACTTGACGACAATAGGTTGTTCTGTTTTATTCTGGTTTTCTCCGGCTATCTCTCTTATATAATAAAGAGCAAGAGTCTATATATATATATATATATATATATATATATATATATATATATATATATATATATATATATATATATATATATATAATTCATCATCTACGCCTATTGATGCAAAGGACCTCTGTTAGAGTTCGCTAGGCGTCTCTATCTTCAACACCTAAATCAATACTTCTCCAATCATCATCATCATATACTTCACGCTTCTGACTAATATATATATATATATATATATATATATATATATATATATATATATATATATATATATATATATATATATATACATACATATATATATATATACATACATATATATATATATATATATATATATATATATATATATATATATATATATATATATATATATATATATATATCGATCACCATGGTAAAAAGGGGTTACCCCTCGAGGAAAGGGGGAGGGGTGGGAAGGGTTGAATCGGTTTGCGTGCGTGTGTGCATATCTATTCTAAATATTTAATATTTAGCTGTCACTTTTGACGGCTCGAGTACACTATACTAAATTTTTTTTAATGAGACATATTTGCACTGACTCGCAGCGGTGCCCTTTTAGCTCGGAAAAATTTTCCTGCTATCTGATTGGTTAGAATTATCTTGTCCAACCAATCAGCGATCAGGAAACATTTCTGAGCTAAAAGGGCATCGCTGCGAGTCTGTGCAAAGATGCCTCGCTAAAAAGAAATTGCCTATAGTTGGCTATAATATGGGGATAATATTGTCCATCCCCAAGACACGTGCATTAAAAAATTCCAATGCTTACTGAACCGTAAGGGCCATTTTTCCTCGCTGGTCTATAGTTTGTCCGATGAGAAGGAAAATTGGTTCATGGCGCCGTGCGTCGCGTAAATAAATATAAGACAGAGGGAGAGATGGTGAGAAATGGGAAGCCCGTACCGTGGGGACTTTACCTGGATGGAGGTTGCTAAGGAAGAGGCGTCGAAGCCAGGTTAATGAGCTTGCGAAGTCCTGGAGGAAGTTTTTTTTTTTTTTTTTTTTTTTTTTTTTTTTTTTTTTTTTGCATACATTTTTATCTTCGGGTGAAAAGTGGTTTAATCCTTGGTTTTACATTCAAGTTGTTTGTTTTGATATTTTAACTTTTAATTTTCTTTTTTATCACAATATTTGTTGTTGCCTCGTTTTATATATATATATATATATATATATATATATATATATATATATATATATATATATATATATATATATATATATATAGATGGTAATTTCAGTTAAGGGTAACTGTAAAAGTTAATAGTTTTAGGTTTATTCTGTTTTGATGTATGGCAACTATGATAATAATAATAATGATAAAATAATAATAATGATAATAATAATAATAATAATCCCCTATATAACAAAGAGCAAGTGTGTATATATATATATATATATATATATATATATATATATATATATATATATATATATATTATATATATATATATATATATATATATATATATATATATATATATATATATATATATCTATATATAGATATATATATATATAGATATATATATATATATATATATATATATATAGATATATATATATATATATCTATATATCTATATACTGTATATATATATATATATATATATATATATATATATTTATATATATATATATATATATATATATATATATATATATATATATATATATATATATATATATATATATTTCCAGTTATGTGCAGCTCTACCCGTCCCTTGGGTACGGGGGTGAGGTAGTAGTCATACCCTGGTGAGTGGGAGGATAGTTGCGTGTTTGCTTATATGTATCTAATTATTTAGACGTAATTTTGGACGGGTCGCATACTCTAGTAGTAATAATTATAGTTGTATAGAAAGTTTAACTTTTTCGTTTTTGGGAAGACATACTACTATTACTAATTTTTCTTTCCAGTCTCAATTCTTTTCTTTCCAGTCTCAATTCTTTTCTTTCCAGTCTCAATTATTTTCTTTCTAGTCTCAATCATTTTCTTTCCAGTCTCAATTATTTTCTTTCCAGTATCAATCATTTTCTTTCGTCTCAATCATTTTTTTTCCATTCTCAATTATTTTTTTCCAGTCTCAATTATTTTCTTTCGTCTCAATCCGTTTCTTTCCTCTTTCCAGTCTCAAGTATTTTCTTTCCAGTCTCAATCATTTCTTTCAAGTCTCAATCATTTTCTTTCCAGTCTTCATTATTTTCTTTCCAATATCAATCATTTTCTTTCCAGTCACAATCATTTTCTTTCCAGTCAATTATTTTCTTTCCAGTCTCAATTATTTTCTTTCCAGTATCAATCATTTTCTTTCCAGTATCATTCATTTTCTTTCCAGTCTCAATTATTTTCTTTCCATTCTCAATTATTTTCTTTCCAGTATCAATCATTTTCTTTCCAGTCTCAATTATTTTCTTTCCAGTATCAATCATTTTCTTTCGTCTCAATCATTTTTTTTCCATTCTCAATTATTTTTTTCCAGTCTCAATTATTTTCTTTCGTCTCAATCCGTTTCTTTCCTCTTTCCAGTCTCAAGTATTTTCTTTCGTCTCAATCCGTTTCTTTCCTCTTTCCAGTCTCAAGTATTTTCTTTCCAGTCTCAATCATTTTCTTTCCAGTCTTCATTATTTTCTTTCCAGTATCAATCATTTTCTTTCCAGTCACAATCATTTTCTTTCCAGTCAATTATTTTCTTTCCAGTCTCAATTATTTTCTTTCCAGTATCAATCATTTTCTTTCCAGTCTCAATTATTTTCTTTCCATTCTCAATTATTTTCTTGCCAGTCTCAATCATTTTTTTCCAGTCTTAATTATTTTCATTCCAGTGTCAATCCCTTTCTTTTTTCTTTCCAGTCTCAATCCTTTTCTTTCTTCTTTCCAGTCTCATTCCTTTTCTTTCTTTCCAGTCTCAATTATTTTTTTTTCCAGTCTCTATCATTTTCTTTCCAGTCTCCACTATTTTCATTCCAGTATCAGTCATTTTCTTTCCAGTCACAATTATTTTCTTTCCCGTCTCAATCATTTTCTTTCCAGTATCAATAATTTTTTTCCAGTCTCAATTATTTCTATTTTCAATTATTTTCTTACCATTCTCAATTATTTTCTGGCCATTCTCAATCATTTTCTTGCCAGTCTCAATTAATTTCTTTCCAGTCTTAATCATTTTCTTTTCAGTCTCAATCCTTTTCCTTCCAGTTTCAATCCTTTGCTTTCCAGTTTCAATCCTTTGCTTTCCAGTTTCAATTCTTTGCTTTCCAGTTTCAATCCTTTTCTTTCCATTTTTAGGCCATTTCTATCCAGTTTCAGGCCTTTTCTTTCCAGTTTCAGGCTTTTAATTTCCAGTTCCAGGCCTTTTCTTTCCAGTTCCAGGCTTTTTCTTTCCAGTTTCAGGCCTTTTCTTTCCAGTTTCAATCTTTTTCTTTTCAGTTTCAGGCTTTTTTTTTCAGTTTCAGGCTTTTTCTTTCCAGTTTCAATCCATTACTTTCCGGTCTCAGTCCTTTCCTTACCGGTCTCATTCCTTTACCTTCCGGTCTCAACCCTTTACCTTCCGGTCTCAATCATTTACTTTCCGGTCTCAATCATTTACTTTCCGGCCTCAATCCTTTACTTTCCGGTCTCAATCCTTTACTTCACGGTCTCAATCCTCTACTTTCCGGCCTCAATCCTTTACTTTCCGGCCTCAGTCCTTTACCTTCCGGCCTCAATCCTTTACTTTCCGGCCTCAATCCTTTACTTTCCGGTCTCAATCCTTTACTTTCCGGTCTCAATCCTCTTCTTGCCAGTCTCACTTCTTTCCTGTCTTGGATAGGTCACAGAAATGATGGGTTCTTGTAACATGTCATCCGTCCTAATCGCCATTGAGCTAGATTATCAGCATGGCGCAGCCTTTGCATCAAGAATAGTTGCTCTCAGTTGCTTCCCGTTTTTATTTCACTCGTCTTTGAAACCACGCTGCTTTAAAGGCTAACAGCAACTGCTTAAGTAATAATGAAAATAATCATAATACGATGTTTTTTTCAAAGTTTATATTGTCGTTTTAAAACATTTCTTAAGTAGATTAATTTTTTTTCTTCAAGTGAAATTGACCGATCTCTCTCTCTCTCTCTCTCTCTCTCTCTCTCTCTCTCTCTCTCTCTCTCTCTCTCTCTCTCTCTCTCTGTGAAAATATATTAACATTTTATTTTTTAACGTTTGGAATTCGATAATTAAGAAAAAAATATTAATTTGCTGTGAATGCATGATATGCTTTAACCTTACTTTATCTCGAACCCAAAAACATGAGGAAATGGGCGACGGAACAAACTATCCCCCCCCCCCACCCTAATTTTTCCTGGTACACTGGGATCATTACTTTTCGTCTGTCTGTCTAAACTTCCTCAAGCTATGCATTCTTCTATTCAGAGTTATCTTTTATTCTTTTTTACCGTAGTAGTGCCATAGCCTCTGTACCATGGTCTTCCACTGTCTTGTGTTAGAGTTCTCTTGCTGGAGGGTACACTCGGGCACACTATTCTATTTTATTTCTCTTCCTCCTGTTTTGTTCAAGATTTTATAGTTTATGTAGGAGATATTTACTTTAATGTTACCGTTATTAAAGTATTTTATTTTTCCTTTTTTCCTTTCCTCATTTGGCTATTTTCTCTATTGAGGCCCCTTTGCTTTATAGCATCCTGCTTTTCCAACTGGGGTTTTTACCGTAGTAGTGCCATAGCCTCTGTACCATGGTCTTCCACTGTCTTGGATTAGAGTTCTCTTGCTTGAGGGTACACTCGGGCACACTATTCTATTTTATTTCTCTTCCTCCTGTGTTGTTCAAGTTTTTATAGTTTATATAGGAGATATTTAATTTAATGTTACCGTTATTAAAGTATTTTATTTTTCCTTTTTTCCTTTCCTCATTGGGCTATTTTCTCTATTGAGACCCCTTTGCTTAATAGCGTCCTTCTTTTCCAACTGGGGTTGTAGCTTAGCGATTAATAATAATGATAATAATAATAATATTTTTATTATTATTATTATTATTATTATTATTATTATTATTATTATTATTATTATTAGGCCCCTTGGCTTATAGCATCCTGCTTTTCCAACTGAGGTTGTAGCTTAATAATAATAATAATAATAATAATAATAATAATAATAATAATAATAATAATAATAATAATAATAATAATAATACCGTGACCTTATAGTGGTTGTCAGTCTGCCAGTCCCCGAATTTCGCATTTTATCCCAGTCAACATTGTCCTACCCAATTTCTAGGGGACCCGTCTCCACTTAAGGGCCAAACTCTGCCAAAATGGTTCCACTTTTGATATAAAAAACGAAGGTTTTCGGAATAGAATCGCAATATGTATCGATATATGGATATGATTTGATGAGTTTGGGAAAGCCTTTTGTGTTTGCCCATTCATTGGGTTCACTTTTCCGAATGAAACCCTCGGACGGGTTTTAATTTTGTTCCTGTTTTAATGACAAAATTCTTCCATATTTTGTCAGCGTTGTTGGATGTAAATTGTGGGGTTTAAGATGGTTTTAGTTAACTTTTAGGGATTATTTTTATTTTAATGTTACTGTTCTTAAAATATTTTCTTTTTCTTTGCTTCCTTTCCTGGGCTACTCTGCCTGTTGGGGCCCGTGGGCTTATAGCATCCTGCTTTTCCTACTAGGATTGTAGGTTAGCAAGTAATATTATTATTATTATTATTATTATTATTAGTAGTAGTAGTAGTAGTAGTAGTAGTAGTAGTAGTAGTAGTAGTTAAGCTAAAACCCTATTTGAAAAACAATATGCTATAAGCACAAGGGTTCCAACAGGGAAAATAGCCCAGTGAGAGAAGTAAATGAGGAACCAGAATAGTTTTCCTGCGTGTACCCTCAAGCAAGAGAACTCTAAAAAAGACAATGGGAGACCATGATATAGAGTCTATGCTTTTTCCTTATGTGAAGCATATAATATTTGCATTTCTCAAGTCGTTGAAACTATGGAAACAAAAGTGATGAAAATAAGATAGTAAAACATGTTGAAGGTTGAAAACCTTTTTTTTTTGTATTTTTTTTTTATTATTATTATTAATTTTGATAAACAATTAATTTTTTCCTGGTTCCATCCCGAACATCAATTAGCCATTAGGCATTCCTCTCAATAATTCATTAACTTAGAATATGATTTGACGGAAATAAGATACCTAAGAATATTTCTTATTCATAGGACCAAACGCTTTGCTATTTATATGATAATGATATTTCCCCTTTGAAAGAATGTAAAAAAGATGGAAAAATAATAATGTATTCCGGTTCTGCTTGGCTTAGTATAATTCTTGAAGGAATTAGCATTTTCATAAATTTCCTATATAGACCTGAGGGGTCATAGATATCCAGCCGGGGTGTTTAAAGGTTTAAAGGCCGCTCATGACTGGCAGAGGCAAGGGACAGTGACGTTTCCCTAGCAAGCAGGATAATGCCGTAGATACTAACCATATATTGTCAATCCAAGCTAGGACCAGGGAGGGCCAGGCATTGGGTGCTGATAACTCAACAGATTCACCTATAGGCTTCGCCAAACCCCCATGCTTAGCTCACAAGGAGGGGGAGGTTACAGACACCAAAGAAACTAATGAGTCTGAACGGGACTTGAATCAGGCAGAGACTTTACCAATCAGGCCACAATATATTAAATAAGAACCCATTAAAGGTCGCTCAGGAGCAACGGAGGCAAAGGACAGGGCAATGTCCTAGAGATCGACCGTATAGTGAAATGCTGAGCAACTTAGCACCCTCTCCTCCCAATTTAGGACCAGGGAAGGCCAGGCAATGGCTCTCTCCGATACCCCCTCCATCCCCAGCTCACAAGGACGACGAGGTTACAGACGCTGCTGGAAACTATTGGGCTTGAGTTAGGCTCGAACGCCGACTCACAGAATACTAGACAGGGTTTGCTGAACTAAGAGGGAATAGTTTAGTTCTATCGCAACGCGGATGCTATAGATATGTAGGTGGCGCTATGGACCTTTTGTTCCTTAACCATAGCCCCTTTGTATAATCGAGTTTCGTCTTTGAAAGTGATCGCTTGGTTCTGATTAGAAGATGGACAATTTTTTTTAATAAGAAAAACAATGAAATACTATTATTATTATTATTATTATTATTATTATTATTATTATTTGCTAAACTACAACCTAGTTGGAAAAGCAGGATGCTATAAGGCCAGGGGCCCCAACGGGGAAAATAGCCCAGTGAGGAAAGGAAACAAGGAAAAATAAAATATTTTAAGATCAGTAACAATATTAAAATAAATATTTCCCATATAAACTATACAAACTTTGACAAAACAAGAAGAATGGAAATTAGATAGAATAATGTGCCCAAGTGTCCCTCAAGCAAGAGAACTCTAACCCAAGACAGTGGAAGACCATGGTACAGACGCTATGGCACTACCCAAGTCTAGAGAACAATGGTCTGATTTTCTACCCTTACCAAGAGGAAAGTAGCCACTGAATATCAATCATTTAAAAGTTACAAAGGTAAAAATAACAACAAGAACCTAATGCTAATAGTAATAATAGTAAACCGCATTAGAGTTCTCTTGCTTGAGGGTACACTCGGGCACACTATTCTATCTAATTTCTCTTTCTGGTGTCTTGTTAATGTTTTTATAGTTTATATAGGAGATATTTATTTTAATGTTGTTACTCTTAATTAAAAATTTTAATTTTCCTTAGTTCCTTTCCTCAATGGGCTATTTTCCCTGTTGGAGCCCCTGAGCTTATAGCATACTGCGTTTCCAACTGGGGTTGTAGCTTAGCAAGTATGATGATAATAATAACGATAATAATAATAATAATACATTATACTACTACTACTACTACTACTACTACTATGTACCAGATGCTCGGTCATTAAACCCAAAGGCAGCGGTCGTTTAGAAAACCATTGTCCGACCATTTTTATCCTACTTCATCCAATTGCGAAAGTAATTGCCTCGAATAGTTTCATACTTGTAATAAACATGATACTTTCCACAGTTTCACTTAATGGATATTATGCGTGTAAATTTAACTTTTTTATTTTTTTTTTTTATTTTTTTTTTTATTTTTTTTTTTACCGGCTTTTTATAATTTTCATATTCTGAAATAGTGATTTTAACAATGATATTTTTTTTACCGCCTTTTTATAATTTTCATATTCTGAAATAGTGATATTGACAATGATATTTTTTTTATCGCCTTTTTATAATTTTCATATTCTGAAATAGTGATATTAACAATGATATTTTTTTTACCGCCTTTTTATAATTTTCATATTCTGAAATAGTGATATTAACAATGATATTTTTTTTATCGCCTTTTTATAATTTTCATATTCTGAAATAGTGATATTGACAATGATATTTTTTATACCGCCTTTTTATAATTTTCATACTCTGAAATAGTGATATTAACAATGATATTTTTTTTATCGCCTTTTTATAATTTTCATATTCTGAAATAGTGATATTGACAATGATATTTTTTATACCGCCTTTTTATAATTTTCATATTCTGAAATAGTGATATTGACAATGATATTTTTTTTACCGCCTTTTTATAATTTTCATATTCTGAAATAGTGATATTAACAATGATATTTTTTTTACCGCCTTTTTATAATTTTCATATTCTGAAATAGTGATATTAACAATGATATTTTTTTTACCGCCTTTTTATAATTTTCATATTCTGAAATAGTGATATTAACAATGATATTTTTTTTACCGCCTTTTTATAATTTTCATATTCTGAAATAGTGATATTAACAATGATATTTTTTTTACCGCCTTTTTATAATTTTCATATTCTGAAATAGTGATATTAACAATGATATTTTTTTTACCGCCTTTTTATAATTTTCATATTCTGAAATAGTGATATTAACAATGATATTTTTTTTATCGCCTTTTTATAATTTTCATATTCTGAAATAGTGATATTGACAATGATATTTTTTATACCGCCTTTTTATAATTTTCATATTCTGAAATAGTGATATTAACAATGATATTTTTTTTACCGCCTTTTTATAATTTTCATATTCTGAAATAGTGATATTAACAATGATATTTTTTTTACCGCCTTTTTATAATTTTCATATTCTGAAATAGTGATATTAACAATGATATTTTTTTTACCGCCTTTTTATAATTTTCATATTCTGAAATAGTGATATTAACAATGATATTTTTTTTACCGCCTTTTTATAATTTTCATATTCTGAAATAGTGATATTAACAATGATATTTTTTTTACCGCCTTTTTATAATTTTCATATTCTGAAATAGTGATATTAACAATGATATTTTTTTTACCGCCTTTTTATAATTTTCATATTCTGAAATAGTGATATTAACAATGATATTTTTTTTACCGCCTTTTTATAATTTTCATATTCTGAAATAGTGATATTGACAATGATATTTTTTTTATCGCCTTTTTATAATTTTCATATTCTGAAATAGTGATATTGACAATGATATTTTTTATACCGCCTTTTTATAATTTTCATATTCTGAAATAGTGATATTAACAATATTTTTTTTACCGCCTTTTTATAATTTTCATATTCTGAAATAGTGATATTAACAATGATATTTTTTTTACCGCCTTTTTATAATTTTCATATTCTGAAATAGTGATATTAACAATGATATTTTTTTTACCGCCTTTTTATAATTTTCATATTCTGAAATAGTGATATTAACAATGATATTTTTTTTACCGCCTTTTTATAATTTTCATATTCTGAAATAGTGATATTAACAGTGATGATAATAATGATGAAAATAATCATGTGGTGGAATTGATCACAAATTCTAGTTTTTTTGGGGGAATTTAAAAATATATACTTATTTAAACTTTTGCAAATATCGTTAGCTCTTGGATGTATACTAATGCAATTCTCGAAGTTCGCTCCGAACTGTGTTCACAGACGACTTTCTTATATAGCGAACCATTTCAACTAATAGATGTTTTGTTCTAGCTGACTTCAGTAAGTGAAAATGACTGTAATTTTTGTAGCGTATGCACTTTGAAATGTATTTGATATTTATACATCGTGATTTAGACAGCTATGTCTAACTTTTGAAAATATATATATATATATATATATATATATATATATATATATATATATATATATATATATATATATATATATATATATATATATATATATATATATATATATATATATTTGGTGATGAGCTTTATCTAACTCCCGTCATTTGAAAAAAATATTTTATTTCATGTGAGGTTTTATGTTTTATAAAATCCAAAATTTTATTCGTTCGTGTATTGTAAAGACAAAACTCTGCCTTTTAGGCCAACTTATAAAGTATTAGCGTAAATGTCAAATTTAAATTGCCCCGTTTTCTTATCTTTTCTTTTAGTTCAGTTCAATTCGGTTCATTATTGCTGGTAAAGAGATTGATAAAACAGGGTATGTAATCTAGAATTCTAGTAATAGGGTTGTTGTAGCCTATTGGAAACGTCCCTGACAAAGGTTGCACAAAATCTAGACCTAATTAGGATTGTAAAAAACCAAGATTCCTATTAAGGTTTCACAAACCCCAGACCTAGTTAAGATTGCACAAAACACCAAGATCCCAATTAAGGTTGCACAAAGCCAAGATCCAGCTAAGATTGCACGAAAATCAAGATCCCAATTAAGGTTGCATAAAAACCAAGATCACAGTTAATGTTGAACAAAAATCAAGATGCCAATTAAGGTTGCAGAAAATCCAGACCCAGTTAAGGTTGCACAAAAACCAAGATCCCAGTTAAGATTGCACAAAACCTAGATCCAGTTATGATTGCACAAAAACCATGATCCCAATTAAGGTTACACAAAACCCAGACCCAGTTAAGATTGCACAAACCCACACTCGTTTAAGGTTTCACAAAAACCAAGATCCTAATTAAGATTGTACGAAACCCACACTCAGTTAAGATTTCACAAAAACCAAGATCCTAATTAAGGTTGTACAAAACCCACACTCAGTTAAGATTTCACAAAAACCAAGATCCTAATTAAGGTTGTACAAAACCTACACTCAGTTAAGATTTCACAAAAACCAAGATCCTAATTAAGGTTGTACAAAACCCACACTCAGTTAAGATTTCACAAAAACCAAGATCCTAATTAAGGTTGTACAAAACCCACACTCGTTTAAGGTTTCACAAAAACCAAGATCCTAATTAAGGTTGTACAAAACCCACACTCGTTTAAGGTTTCACAAAAACCAAGATCCTAATTAAGGTTGTACAAAACCCACACTCAGTTAAGATTTCACAAAAACCAAGATCCTAATTAAGGTTGTACAAAACCCACACTCAGTTAAGATTTCACAAAAACCAAGATCCTAATTAAGGTTGTACAAAACCCACACTCAGTTAAGATTTCACAAAAACCAAGATCCTAATTAAGGTTGTACAAAACCCACACTCAGTTAAGATTTCACAAAAACCAAGATCCTAATTAAGGTTGTACAAAACCCACACTCAGTTAAGATTTCACAAAAACCAAGATCCTAATTAAGGTTGTACAAAACCCACACTCAGTTAAGATTTCACAAAAACCAAGATCCTAATTAAGGTTGTACAAAACCCACACTCAGTTAAGATTTCACAAAAACCAAGATCCTAATTAAGGTTGTACAAAACCCACACTCAGTTAAGATTTCACAAAAACCAAGATCCTAATTAAGATTGTACAAAACCCACACTCAGTTAAGATTTCACAAAAACCAAGATCCTAATTAAGGTTGCACAAACAACAAAATTTCACTTAATGTTGGTCAAAGCCCAGACCCAGTTAAGGTTGCACAAAAACCAAGAGTTCAATTAAGGCTGTGCAAAATCCAGGCCCAGTTAAGGTTGCACAAAATTCAAGATCCCTATTAAGGTTGCACAAAACCCAGACCCTATTAAGGGTGCACAAAACCCAGGTACAGTTAAGGTTGCACAAAAACCGAGATCCCGATTAAGGTAACACAAAACTCAGACCCTATTAAGGGTGTACGAAACCCAGATACAGTTAAGGTTGCACAAAAACCAAAATCCCAGTTAAGGTTGCACAAAAACCAAGATCTCAATTAAGGTTGCACAAAACCCAGACCTACTTAATGTTGCACAAAACCCAGACCCAGTTAAGGTTGCACAAAAACTAAGATCCAATTAAGGTTGCACAAAACCCAGGAGCATCAGGTGTGAGCGGCAGTGGGCCACATTGATCCCTGAGTGCTAACCCTATGGACCAGTGGGTAGAAGCTGACAACAACTTTAATGACTGTTGTCAACGCGGTTATTGTTTTCACGGGCGATTGGTTAATGACAGCGGCCCCTGTAAATTACTTTGATGGAAAATGAACGGATGCCATAGAGGTTGGGTGCGGGAAAATATATATAGGAAGAAACCTTAAAACTTGTGAATGGACGATTAAATTGCTTATACGGTACCGATTTAAATGAGGTTTTGATGTTTTGTGAGGCTTTCAGTTGGAAAGAATGAGATTTTTCAATATTTTACTCAATATGTTAGTTGTTTGATATAACTAATGGGTATATTATCAATCGACTATCTGATTTGCATTCATTTAAAGGTTTAAATACCGCTCATGAATGGCAGAGGCAAGGGACAGTAACATTGCATATGTTCCAAATATCTGTTCGATTATGCATTGATTGGTTTAAGACGGTACAAAAAAATGGTCACATAGCAGTACGATTGAAAGCAATTATGTATGTTTTATATATATATATATATATATATATATATATATATATATATATATATATATATATATATATATATATATATATATAATTTCATTAAGCACTATATGCATATGACATAATTTTTACTCTGTACTGAACTACAAACAACTTAGTAATTCAAGAGAGAGAGCCTTACCTTATTGCCTTAATCTATGTTTGGGTTCCCCCAGGTCCCTCAGTGTGAGGCACCTCGTATATCCACCAGAGAGTTGTTTATGCATCTTCCGGTGTATTTTGCATCTTCCAGTCTTGGATGGTCTGGGATGCATCTTAGGTGTTTATCGAGCTTATTCTTAAACACATCTACGCTCACTCCTGATATGTTTCTTAGATGAGCTGGCAGCACATTAAATAGTCGCTGCATTATCGATGCTGGTGCGTAGTGGATTAATGTCCTG
This sequence comes from Palaemon carinicauda, assembly GCF_036898095.1. Classification (NCBI taxonomy): domain Eukaryota; kingdom Metazoa; phylum Arthropoda; class Malacostraca; order Decapoda; family Palaemonidae; genus Palaemon; species Palaemon carinicauda. The sequence continues at coordinate 761,870 of NW_027170665.1, forward strand.
TGTGCCTTCCTTAGTTTTCCTGTTTTAGTTTTGGGCACTATTAATCTACCTCGGCTTGCTCTTTCTGATATTTTTAGCTCCATGATGTTTTCAGTAATTCCTTCTATTTGTTTTAATGCTTGTATTATCATGTAGCGTTATTTTCTCCTTTCTAGACTGTATAATTTTAAAAATTGCAGTCTTTCCCAGTAGTCAAGGTCCTTAACTTCTTCTATTCTAGCAGTAAAGGACCTTTTTACGCTCTCTATTTGTGCAATATCCTTTTGAGAGAGAGAGAGAGAGAGAGAGAGAGAGAGAGAGAGAGAGAGAGAGAGAGAGAGAGAGAGAGAGAGAGAGAGAGAATGTGCTTCATTAACAACTATATACATAAGTTATAATTCGTTTATACCATGTTGAACTACACGTATATAATTTTCTAATTCTAGAGAGAGAGAGAGAGAGAATAGTAAGTTGTTTATTATTAATTGAATAATATTCATGACATTTAGAGCAGCCAATTGGTTATATCCCACGTGCATTAACTGGGTAATATAGTAATTGCACTTTTAACCGGCCGGTTAACACCATTTTCCTCGGAATTAGTCTTAATTCACTCAAGTCAATGTTAGGAAGTGCGTGATGGGGAGAGGGGGGGGGGGGTCCCTAGTAATCCCCCCTAAGGTCGCAGTTTCTACGTTGGGGGGGGGGGGGGGGGTTTGGAGAACAACTGCCGCGGGGATTTAGTAAATCGTGTTAACACTGCATTTTTCGCGCGGGCTTTTGCCAGACAGACCATTAATATGAAATAAAGAAATCTTTGTCGACAACCTGGTGAGAGTTATAACCCCCAACGCCAGAATTTGCGGTCAATTGGTTTCTCGATTTATGCTAAGCGATGGAAATAATTTCGCCTTGAATGATGTTGGTCTGGAGAATTTTGAAAATTTCCCCGAATTTTGAGAGAGAGAGAGAGAGAGAGAGAGAGAGAGAGAGAGAGAGAGAGAGAGAGAATTTTGCTTCATTAACTTATATATTTATGCTATAATTCGTTTATACGATATTAAACTACACGTAACGTTGTAATTCGAGAGAGAGAGAGAGAGAGAGAGAGAGAGAGAGAGAGAGAGAGAGAGAGAGAGAGAGATATGAAGTTATTTGTGGAAGTTAGGAGATTTACAGATGAAGTTTGGAAGAGAGAGAGAGAGAGAGAGAGAGAGAGAGAGAGAGAGAGAGAGAGAGAGAGAGGAGAGAGAGAGAGAGAGAGAAATGAAGTTATTTGTGAAAGTTGGGAGATTTGTAGATGAAGTTAGGAAAATAAGTGAAAACTATTTTGAGGAAAATAATTTTCATTGGTATTACGTTTATATGTATGTATGTATGTATGTATTCATGAATGTATCAATCCTCAAAGGGAAAAAAAAAAACTTTAGATTGAAGCTAGTACCTTCATCAATGCTAGCTGCAATTCAGTTTTTTATTTTCTTAGTTTCGTTGCCTTATAGATCTCCTATGTAAAAAAAATATATATATATATATATACATATATATATATATATATATATATATATATATATATATATATATATATATATATATATAATTATATACACATATACATACCTACACACACACACACACATCCGTGTACGGTAAAAGAGAGTAGTCATAGCTTATCTATCCAAATATTTAGCCGTTCTTTTTGGCAGGTCTCGTAATTGATATATATATATATATATATATATATATATATATATATATATATATATATATATATATATATGTATATATATATATATGTATATATATATACATATAATATATATATATATATTATATATATATATATATATATATATATATATATATATATTTATACACACATATATACATATATATAAATATTTATATATATTTATATACATAGATATAATCATATATATATATATATATATATATATGTATATATATATATATATATATATATATATATATATATATATATATATACTAAAATTATTATTAATGTTATCAGTATTATTATTTAGATACCTAAAATAATTAAGGTTATTATTATACATATATATTTATGTATAAATATCTTTTAAATAGTATTTGAAAGTAATGTTCCTAGTTCACTATCTCTCTATCTCTCAATTTGTCTTAAGAGAACTAACATCCCCTTCTACTTTGATGGCAGTTTATGGCTTCCTTCTTGGTTAAGCCATATCCTCTTTTCATTTATTTCTCTTTTTCTGAAGATTTTTTTTCGAGGTTTTGTTTGAAAATGGCAGAAATATTTTGGTATAAAGTTCAAGTTCTTTTATGAATGCATATAATATTCATGTATTGAAATAACTAGGCCAAAACGTTTTCAAACGTATGTTATTAGAAAATATTTTTTAAACTTATATCGAAACCATATCCATGTTTTTTCTATTGGTAACTAACTTTTTCCATATCTGAAAGCGGATTAAACTTGTCAAATCCATTTAAAGAATATTTTTAACATTCATAACTGGTGGAATTTACGTTATATATATTTTTGAGACGATAACGAATGATTTGGAATTCGTTATGATTGAAAGTCTACAGAAAACAGTGTTGCCATCACAGGCGTCATTTATTTAGTTGCAAGAATGCTAAGGTACCTGCCATAAGATATTTCAGAATTTAGAAGCACTCCTAAAATGACATAACCTTTCCCAGATTGTGACAGCTACTTAATTAGTAAAAAGTGTTGAATTACACCTAATTAATAAAAAGTTTTGAATTACACTTAATTGATAAAGTGTTGAATTACAACTAATATATAAAAAGTGTTGAATTACAACTAATATATAAAAAGTGTTGAATTACACCTAATTAATAAAGTGTTGAATTATATACACCTAATTGATAGTGTGTTGAATTACACGTAATTGATAAAGTTTTGAATTACCCCTAATTGATAATAAGTTTTGAATTTCCTCTAATTGATAATAAGTTTTGAATTACACCTAATTGATAATAAGTTTTGAATTTCCCCTAATTGATAATTAGTTTTGAATTACACCTAATTGATAAGTTTTGAATTTCCCATAATTGATAAGTTTTGAATTACACCTAATTGATAAGTTTTGAATTTCCCATAATTGATAATAAGTTTTGAATTACACCTAATTGATACTAATTTTTGAATTAACGTAATTGATAATAAGTTTTGAATTTCCCCTAGTTGATAATAAGTTTTGAATTACACCTAATTGATAATAAGTTTTGAATTACCCCTAATGATAATAAGTTTTGAATTACACCTAATGATAATAAGTTTTGAATTACACCTAATTGATGAAAAGTGTTAAATTACACCTAACTGATGAAAAGTGTTAAATTACACCTAACTGATAAAAAGTGTTGAATTACACATAACTGATAAAGTGTTGAATTACGCCTAATTGAAAAAAGTTTTAAATTGCACCTAACTGATAAAAAGGGTTAAATTACACCTAATTGATAAAGGGTTGAATTACACCTAATTGATAAAATGTTGAATTATACCTTATTGATAAAGTGTTGAATTATACAAAATGAATAAAGTGTTGAATTACACCTAATGAATAAAGTCTTGAATTGCACATAATTGATAAAGCGTTGAATTACACCTATTTGATAAAAAGTGTTGAATTACACCTAATTGATAAAGTGTTGAATTACACATAATGAATAGTGTTAAATTACACCTAACGACACCTAATTAATAAAAAAAAGTGTTGAATTTCGCAAGATTGGTCAACTATAGTAAATTCTTTTTAGCTAGGCAGATTTGCACCGACTCGCAGGAGTGCCCTTCTAGCTCGGAAACGTTTCCTGGTCGCTGATTGGTTTGACAAGATAAATCTAACAAATCAGGTAGCAGGAAAATTATCCGAGCTAAAAGGGCACCGCTGCGAGTCAGTGCAAAGCTACCTCACTAAAAAAAATTGAGTATAGGTATGGGGTATCTGCAATAGATGTGGTCCTGAAAAGATGGGGGTAAAAATGAACTTTGAAATAATGATACAGTCGGAGTTTGGAAGTTATTTTTGAAAAAAAAACTAAAAGAAAAAAAAACCTGGCTCCCTTCTGTACTGTACCTAAAGGTTAAAAATCACTTTCCACTTTTCATTTACGGTTTTTGGTATTGCGGGATGGCGTAGTCAAATGACGGGAAAAATAAGCGAAAGTTAAAAAAAAATGGGAGAGATAACTGTAACGTGAAAGAATAAAAAAAAATTTAAAAAAAGTAAAACACTTTTTGGTGTGTTTTTTTTTTTAGAAAAGCCGTAATCCAATCTCGCCTGGACACATGGCCCTACTCTTGCACTACATGATCGTTTAAAGAGAAAAAACGAAACGGAAAAAATCTGCATATTTCTCTCTCTCTCTCTCTCTCTCTCTCTCTCTCTCTCTCTCTCTCTCCTCTCTCTCTCTCTCTCTCTCTCTCTCTCTCAAAAATTGGCTTTTGTATAAAAAATCTGCATCTCTCTCTCTCTCTCTCCTCTCTCTCTCTCTCTCTCTCTCTCTCTCTCTCTCTCTCTCTCTCTCAAAATCTGCAACTCTCTCTCTCTCTCTCTCTCTCTCTCTCTCCTCTCTCTCTCTCTCTCTCTCTCTCTCTCCAATTAGAATTTTTTAACGGAAAATTAATTTTTTTTTCTGTCCAGATAAATATGAAACTTCATTTCTTGAAGAGCCCTCATTCTCCGATTATAACTGCGAGTAATGTCCCCGCGCGCATGCGTGTCTGTTGATCGGACATACCACTTTCTTTGGGGTGGGGTCCTACCTCCCCCGCCCCCTATCAATCCATGATTGGGCAAGGGGATAGGGAGGGGGGGGGGGAGGAGGAGACAACATGCGGCTATCATGTTTGCTTGTCGCTGAGCAACCCGTGGTCCTTATTCAACATTGCCCAAATATTGCCTCATAAAATTCGAATTCGGGGCAAACACTGCATTTTGCGGGGAATTTGTTTGCCGTGCTGTTGTTTGCTGCAATGTTGGATGCTGTTTGCTGCAATCACTGTCGAGCCGAGTTTAGAGTGTTATGGTTTTTTTCCCGTCCAATACCGGTATAGTTTTTTTTTTTTTTTCAATCATGTCGACGTATATTATTTGTTTGTTTTTTGATTGGGAAAGTGAGTTCAGGCAGTCTTACTTTTCTCCGTTTGTTTTTCCTTTGTTTACTAGTGCACACGACCCGTCAACAATAATGGTTAAATATTTAGGTAGATATGCATAAACATGCGCATGCAAACCCCTCTCACTAGGGTATGACTACTCCCTTCTTCCCTAACTGAGGGACGGGGAGAGCTTAGCGTGACCTGTATGTGTGTGGATATATATATATATATATATATATATATATATATATATATATATATATATATATATATATATATATATTGGAAATGGTCGTTATGATTCCTCATGAGGCGACAAACCTAAATTAATTTTTTACAATTAACTTCAAAAGAATTTCTCTCTCTCTCTCTCTCTCTCTCTCTCTCTCTCTCTCTCTCTCTCTCTCTCTCTCTCTCTCTCTCTCTTTTATGGCTGTAAATTGAAATTGTAGCTCTTTTAGAATAGATTTTAATTTTAGGTGATTTGAATGACTTTCTGAACAAACAAAGCAACTTGGATACAACTTTTGAGATTGAGAAATGTCATGAAAATAAACTAATTCGTGTTAGCTCTATTAAAATTCTGCAATATCTATTTGTTATGAATGACTAAGAAGTGATTTTATGCTCACACCTGTTGCTTATTCATTTTTCTGACAATGAGTAACCGGTAACCGTAATTGATATAGCAAAGCTTTAAACAAAATGTAAAGACTTTTTGGTACAAGAATTGGGGGCCGATTTAAATATTTTTTTTTCCCCGATTCGGTGTAATATGGATGATTTTTCTCAAAGTGGTCACGAAAGACCTAGTGCATGTGATCACATTGTTATTAAAGTCACTACCCGCCCTCTAACAATATAGGTAAACAATGGAATATAATTATTATTATTATTATTATTACTACTACTACTTGCCGAGCTACAGCCCTAGTTGGAAAAGCAGGATGCTATAAGCCCAATTGCTCCACCTGGGAAAATAGCCCAGTGAGGAACGGAAAAAAGGAAAAAAATATTTTGAGAGTAACAACATTTGAATATTTCCCATATAAACTATAAAAACTTAATCAACACAAGAGGAAGAAAAATAATTTAGAATAGTATGCTCGAGTGTACCCTCAAGCAAAGATAGGAAATGGGCGGCCCTTGATCGGAAAAAGAAAATGTGAAACTAGAAGGACACTCAGTAGAAAGCATGCCTCCGCCACGTCGGGCAGTCTTATTTTGCTCTTAACTCCGCTACGTACTTGTACTTCGATGTATTTTCTTCAAAATCTAATGGATTTGTCCGGGGGTCTTACCTCACGTGTCCACCAAATTTCGTTGAACTTGGTTCTCTGGTTTTTGAGTAATGTTGTTTACAAACAAAAATTATACTATAAACTTAACAAAATATTTGCAATTTGCTTAACATTGCGATTATTTTCCAAGTACTGCTGCGTACTTGTACTTTGATGGACACTATACAAAATGTTAGACTCATCGTTGGGTTATACCCATGACTACCAAATTCGGTCAAAATCGGTACAGAAGTTTTTGTGTAAATTTGTTCAACTAACAAACAGACAGGATGATTACATACCCTTTGCAAAATCTTCGATTTTCGCAAAATCTTTAATTTTCGCAAAATCTTCGATTTTGGCGAGGGCAATTCAAATTCCAGTAACAATACTGATGAACTTTCCGAGTCATTAAAACGAAAACGAAGTTATTAATAAATAAATTATTTTATAGCAGTATATTTGAAAATAGTGACTATAATTAAGGCTAAATGTTGAAGCGAGTATCAAAGTCACTATACCAAACAAGAAATCTAAAAGATATGACAGATTAAATCATCCACAGGAAGCTACAGAAAAATTAAATGAGTTTTCGCTATTGTTGGCAACAAGCCGCTAAGCCATTGGCAAGGAGACATCCTTTTCGGCTTCACCCAACAACTTTCGAAACTATGATGGATATTGATATGTCTTGGAATATATATATATATATATATATATATATATATATATATATATATATATATATATATATATATATATACATATATATATATATATATATATATATACATATATATATATATATATTTATATTTATATATATATATTTATGAATATATATATATTTATAAAATAATGTGTGAATATATATATATATATATATATATATATATATATATATATATATATAGATATGAATATATATATATATATTTATATATAAATATATATATATATATATATATATATATATATATATATATATATATATATATATATATATATATATATATATATAATGTCGAACAGCGTTATAGCCGCATCCCCAAGTTCAAGGAAATACGCACAAAAGGCATTTCATATTTCATTCAAGTTGTACTAGAATCATGTAAATTGCAATTATTATTATTACTAGCTAAGCTACAACCCTAGTTAGAAAAACAAGATGCTACAAGCTTCATCGAAAGTAGCCCAGTGAGGAAAGAAAATATGAAGTATTTTAAGACCAATAACAGCGTTAAATAGATCTGCCATATATGAATTATGATAAGAGACTTATGTCAACCTTTTCAACAATTTCTGAAGTTCCATCCATTTAGCTGCCAGATTAAGAAGGTCATTCCACAATCTGGTCACAGCTGGAATAAAACGTCTAGAATACTTGGTAGTATTGAGCCTTGTGATGGAGGAAGTAAGATTGTTAGAATTAACTTTTTACCCAGTACTAAGTACAGGAGAGTACATTTTAGGAAAATATGTATGTAAAGCATTGTTAGAATGAAGAAAATTCTTTTGTAACACGCACAAAGAAGTAACTGAACGACGGTGCTAGAGAATGATATCTAAATCAGGAATAAGAAACTTATTAGACTGCAAGTTTCTTTCCAACAAGTTATCAGCAGCTGAAGGCCTAAAAGGAGAACATTATTTGAAATCTGGCAGAATGAAAGAATTGAATCATTTCCTCTGTATTTTGAACAACGAAAATCTTAAAAGACCTATCTCAATAAGCCATTGATTTTGTGTATTTGAAATAGAAACTTTTTGAAATGTAAATTTTCTATAAAATATCACACCTAGATGAGTTGTATATATTAGCTAAAGAGACATTGTCAATGGAAAAATCTCTGGATGTTGAGAAGCCGCTGTCATCGACCTACAGTACTTGCAATCCTTGTTAAGAGTTCAACTAAATACCCCATAATTTATGCCATGCACTAATTTCAGCTTGATCTCTGATAAGAGATTCAACAACCATAGGTACTACCTTCAGGAAATGGAATTGATGCAAAGAGAATAGCATCATCTGCATATAAGACGAGACAAATCACATATGTGTATATAGTATGAAAAGTAATGGGCCGAGAACACTACCCTGAGGAACACCAGATATTACATTCCTATAGTCACTGTGGTGCTCAACAACAACTATTCTTTGCATTAGATTACAAGATCCACTTACCCCTATTTGTTTAACACGTTCAAAACCAGCACAAAAATCAATGCCAATTATATATCAACTTTTTTACCATAATCAAGGGATTTTTATACAGCATTGGAGATTGTAAACAGGGCATCATATGCTTCAAGGCCTCTGCTAAAGATGAACTACAAACTAGGGAATGTATGATGACCTTCAGCATACTAATTTAGATATTTTGCCAAAATAAGTTCGAAATCTTTTGATGATATGGGAGTTTAGAAAATTTGGTGATAATTAGCAGGGCTATAGCAACCATATACACATTTACCCAATGAATTAGTATTACAGATTTTCCAATTGCAAAAAGTTATTACAGAATTTAATCAGACTTATTCATAGAGAAAGTAAAACGTACGTTAAATAGTATCATTACGTTATTATAGGAATACTAGTGTACCCAAGCCGTCAAAAAGGACGTCTAAATATTTAGTTAGATATGCGCACACCGATGCAACCCATCCCACCTCCTCCCACTTTTCTAACTACAGTACAACCAGGTGGTTCAGCAATTTGTTGGAGACTGTGGTTTCCTTGTGTATCTCTTGGGGAACCCTCTCTCACTGGGTATGACTACTCTCTCGCCCCTCCTGAACTTGACAGGATATTTATATATATATATATATATATATATATATATATATATATATATATATATATATATATATATATATATATATACACACACATATATATATATAAATATATATATATATATATATATATATATATATATATATATATATATATATATATATATATATATATAATATATATATATATATATATATATATATATATATATATATATATATAATATATATATATATATATATATATATATATATTATATATATATACATATATATATATATATATGTATAAATATATATGTATAAATATATATATATATATATATATATATATATATATATATATATGTATATATATATATATATATTATATATATATATATATATATATATATATATATATTATATTATATATATATATATACATATATATATATATATATATATATATATATATATATATATATATATATAGTCAGACACTTGCTCTTTTATTGTATATTGCTATTACTATTATTACTACTAGCTAAGCTACAACCCTAGTTGGAAAAGCAAGATGCTATAAGCCCAAAGGCTCCAACAGGGAAAATAGCCCAGTGAGGATAGGAAAAGAGGAAAATAGAATAATTTAAGAAGAGTAACAACATTAAGATAAATATCTCCTATATAAACTATAAAAACTAACAATACAACAGGAAGAGAAATGAGATAGAATACTGTGTTCGAGTGTACCCTCAAGCAAGAGAACTCTAACCCAAGACAGTGGAAGACCATGGTACAGAGGCTATGGCACTACCCAAGACTAGAGAACAGTGGTTTGATTTTGGAGTGTCCTTCTCCTAGAAGAGCTGCTAACCATAGCTAAGCAGTCTAGGGGTGATGTTTCTTGACCTAACGCTGTGATGTCTTTAAAGCAACCTTAGATTATATTTATCTCTTTATTTTTAGGACAAGTTAAAGTTTTTTATGGCACCAAATGCACTAAAATTGTGTTGCATATTTATTATGAATTTATTGCTTTACGAATTTGAACCTCAAACTTTCAGTAATTCATTACAGATTTAATATCTTTATATGAGTAGGAATTAAGATTTTTCAAAAAAAAAAAATAAATAAAAATAAAAAACAAATAAACATTACCACGATATTCGATCGTATCTTCATGTACTTTCCAAAAATTATGGTAATGTGTTATTTTAAAATTTCGCTGTATGAAAGGCGGTATTATTATTATTATTATTATTATTATTATTATTATTATTATTATTATTATCTCTCTCTCTCTCTCTCTCTCTCTCTCTCTCTCTCTCTCTCTCTCTCTCCTCTCTCTCTCTCTCTCTCTCTCTTCTCCTTGTAATTCTATATAGTATAAACAAATCATGCAGATTGTTCTTAATCAAGCACATTGAGAGCTAACTCTCTCTCTCTCTCTCTCTCTCTCTCTCTCTCTCTCTCTCTCTCTCTCTCTCTCTCAAGCCTTCATAGTAAGAGAGAGAGAGAGAGAGAGAGCTTTTATACACATATTCTCAATAAGATGTGAAATGAAATATCCCAGTTTTCCTCGAAGACCAGCAATTACTTCAAAGGCGCCAGTGGTGCGTGTGACTTATTAAACGGGGCATCCATTCGCCCTTGAAATTGACTGTAATTTATAAGCAATAAAGGTGCTGATGAAGACGTGTTGTCAGGAGTGTGGAAGTGTCCCTTTTTTACTTGATGGAATTTAGTGCGGGTGGAGAAATTATATACAGGAGTCTTCTTATTAATTGATGAGGAGTTAAATTGATTAGAATTATATTTAGTGTGGGGAGTCTATATTAATTGATAAATGGTAGAATTGGTTAAATTATAGATTTTAGCTTAGATTAGAATCTATCTAATTGAGAAACATATAAATAGATGAAAATTTAATTTGATATTCCAAATTGGTCAATAAGAAAGAAAATTGGATTGAAGGCCTGTTTTTACTGATAAGATATTATGCAGTAGAAGAAATATTCTCAACACGTGAGCCCTCGTACTAATTTATTTATATATTTATATATATATATATATATATATATATATATATATATATATATATATATATATATATATATACAGTATATGTCTGTGTGTATACATTTTATATATATATATACATTTTATATATATAAATTATATATTTATATATACATTTTATATATATATATATATGTATATATATATATATATATATATATATATATATATATATATATATATATATATATGTATATATATATACATATATATACATATATGTTAAAAGTTATAGTTACACCGCATAAATTTACCTAATAATGTTTCAGTACATAAAGGATAAAAGAATATACTTTAGAATATGGAAGTCTGAATATGTTGGTTGTGTTTCAACTTGGAATTGTAATTGGCTGAAAAAAAAAGTTGGTAGAATTGGTTTCAGCTTAAAATATTTTTTTATTGATAACAAATAAACTTGAATTTAGACAATGGATTCTCGCTACAAATCTTTAAGGATAATTCTAACAAAAGATGTTATATATTGGGTAGAAATACAGTTTGAACGTGGTCATTACTGTTGGCTAATCATAAATGTCACTAATTGCTGGATAATTATTTTGCGCATGGACATATGCCTTTCTAGAAATTAATCTGACAAAAAAAAAAAAAAAAATGCATGAAAGTTTCGTTATTAGCCATTAAGAATAAATGATTTATATTACGCGCGAGAGTAGTTGTCTTATTTAGTCAAATATAAGAGATAAACTTGATGAAGAATCTATAATTCAAATTGAGACATTCGACAATCGGAAAAAAAATAATCTTGATATAAAATTATGTAGGGTAGTCACTATTTTAATCAAGAATTAGAATATGGAATGTTTTCATTATACTATTAGAAATAAATCTGAATTTGCAATTAGTAAGAAAATAATACCAAGCAAAACTACTGTACGTATCTTTTAATTTTATAAGTAACTGAAAATAATTAAATAAAATCCGATTAGGTAGATACTTTCAGCTAGGGAATTGCAATAAAGATAATAACATTGGTTTTTTTCGGCGTGGGAGTAGCTTCCTAATTGGTAAGATGTAAAGCTCATGAAGAAAAAGGAGTCTTTCGCGTTGTTGTGTAAGCGCTGAATGTTAATATTTTTTTCACGTTGTTGTGTAAGCGCTGAATGTTAATATTTTTTTCACGTTGTTGTGTAAGCGCTGAATGTTAATATTTTTTTCACGTTGTTGTGTAAGCGCTGAATGTTAATATTTTTTTCACGTTGTTGTGTAAGCGCTGAATGTTAATATTTTTTTCACGTTGTTGTGTAAGCGCTGAATGTTAATATTTTTTTCACGTTGTTGTGTAAGCGCTGAATGTTAATATTTTTTTCACGTTGTTGTGTAAGCGCTGAATGTTAATATTTTTTTCACGTTGTTGTGTAAGCGCTGAATGTTAATATTTTTTTCACGTTGTTGTGTAAGCGCTGAATGTTAATATTTTTTTCACGTTGTTGTGTAAGCGCTGAATGTTAATATTTTTTTCACGTTGTTGTGTAAGCGCTGAATGTTAATATTTTTTTTTCACGTTGTTGTGTAAGCGCTGAATGTTGATATTTTCTTTCATAGACTTGTATTACTAGCGTAAACGTAGATGTTTGGTGTACGTGTGAGGTACACTTAAAAAAAAAAAACGTAATTTTAATCGGAAATTCTCCGTAAAAAATATACTTTTCTCAGCCGTATTTCAGCAAAATACAAGTGACCGGAATTCTACCCTACTTTGTTGTAATCCTTTATGAGTTGGTGAACATACTGTTTGACGACAAATTTTTAACAGTGTAATTTCCAGAAGGTTCATAAGAGGCACGTCATTTTGTAACTTTAAGTGACAATCCTGTGAAGTATGTTAGTGTTCCAGTGGGTACTGTGTGCACTTGTAGGTCCCTTAAATTATTCAAAAGATTGATGCAAGTAGAAAAAAACTTGGGTAGACATGCTAGATCATGGTAGCAACTTGGGAAATCATAATTTTCGGTGGTCTGAAACAGACTTTGAGTAACGTATCATATGTCAACAAGATACTGTGTGAGGTAATCAGTACTGAAAATGGATTACAGTACATCTTACAGACAGCAATAATTACAGAAGGTGATGTAGATTATAGGCTTCTGCATGGAAACCTTTAACAGTTGTTTATCACATGAGCAATGACTGTTACAAGAAGTATAATCTAAATAGAAGACTAAACATAATTATAAAGCAAAAACTGTACTTCAGTTGACAATAGCAGTAAGTTGCCAGTAGATTAATTTCTGAACACAATAGAAAGATGTCTTCTTCCCCACTGCTATCTTTGAATTAAAGGGTTGGTTGCCTGATGCGCCCTCTCCAATACCTTCGATCAAACGCGTCCTCTTCCACCAAACGTCTTCTCTTCATATCATCCTTCACCTTATCTTGCCATCTAAATCACTGCCTTCCTCTTGATCTCTCCCCCTTACAGGTTCCTCCCATGCCCTCCTCACTCCATCCTTAACATAGAAAGATGTATACCAGAACAACGACTAACCAGGCAATCCCCATAGCACCTTTAACGTTTACTCAACAGTATGTGCCGTATGTGGTCAGATTACATACAAAGGTGTATGTAAAAATTTTGCATCTCAGATAGTTATAGAACAGAGTGCCACTGTCTATTATCAAGGTGAAGTGTACACATGGGCATGTGATTTTAAGACCTTCAATCTGTGTTTGGATCAGACTTGCTGTATCACAAAAACTACATTAGGGTATACATGCGTAAGGTTGAGGAACACAGAACCTAGCAGTCTCCAGCAAGAACCTTCACCTAAGTTGAAGGTATTTAATGAACTGGTTGCTTCTGTAGATCCCCATTTAGTCAAAGGCGTCTTGCTAACCAGCTTGACAGTGACTTGGATTACACATTTACTAACATGGATGTATGAATTTTGGTGAGCCATCACTATTGTGATAAGACTACTGATATATTTCCATTGGAGAGGCCGACACGTCTAGTGATTTTGTAGGATTTATCCAGTAGTAATTTTATACAGTCAAACCAAACTGTGATATTCAGACTATGACTTCATGGGCTACTTTCAATTCCCTTGTCACTGAAGAAAATGTACCAGAGAAAATAGTTGGATTCATCCCATTAGTTCCTAACCCCATGACCATTTTGCTAATGTATGGCACTGAAGAACTTTCAGAATATGTTGGGTCAAATTAAACATGGATGTAAGTTACTTATAACGAGTTGACTACTTTGCAAGATATTTAGTGCTGGTGCGGCCTATGGAATTCTCAAATTTGAGCTTGTTTATAGATTCATTC
>NW_027170665.1:781413-783913 GCF_036898095.1 Palaemon carinicauda
GCTAACCAAGATGCCAACGAGGCCACTGGAGCTACGTTATTTTTTATGTTATTTAGAGATTTAAAAAATTGCTCGTGAGTGGCATAGGCAAGGGAAAGGTCATATGATCAGCACCCTGTCCCAACATAGGAGGTTGATGACTCTGCAGGTAGTCCTATGGGTCCCTCTTCCAACATCACATCCATAGCTCACAGGGACTGCAAGGTTATGTTCGCTAAAGAAAACAATCGAGCCCTGAGCGTGACTGGAACTCGAAACACACCTTAGAAGTGGTGTTGTTTAGTAATTAGATTTTTTATGCCTGAATCTAAAAATTTCTTAAATATTAATCAAAATAAGTTCTCTAGATTATATTTTGGATTTTAAAGGCATGCTCATATGCACCCCAGTGTTGTCCCAAGTTGATATGAAAACGTGTGAAGAAGGAAGTGTTAGAAAAGGAGGCATAATGAAAGGGAAGTGTTGGTCAGGAGAGACGAGAGCAAGAGGGAATTTTTCGGGGGGTGGGGGTGGGGGGGCGCAGTGGCGTTATTATTATTATTATTATTATTACTTACAAAGCTACAACCCTAGTTGGAAAAGCAGTATGCTATAAGCCCAGGGGCTCCAACAGGGAAAATAGCTCAGTGCGGAAAGGAAAAAAGGAAAATAAAATATTCTAAGAGTAACAACAATAAATATCTCCTATATAAACTATAAAAACTTTAACAAAACAAGAGGAAGAGAAATAAGATAGGAGAGTGTGCTCGAGTGTACCCTCAAGCAAGAGAACTCTAACCCAAGACAGTGAAAGGCCATGGTACAGAGGCTATGGCACTACCCAAGACTAGAGAACAGTGGTTTGATTTTGGAGTGTCCTTCTCCTAGAAGAGCTGCTTACCATAGCTAAAGAGTCTCTTCTACCCTTACCAAGAGGAAAGTGGCACTGAACAAGTACAGTGCAGTAACCCCTTGGGTGATGAAGAATTGTTTGGTAATCTGTGTTGTCAGGTGTATGAGGATAGAGGAGAATATGTAAAGAATATGCCAGACTATTCAGTGTATATGTAGGCAAAGGGAAAATGAACCGTAACCAGAGAGGAGGATCCAATGTAGTACTGTCTGGCCAGTCAAAAGACCCCATAACTCTCTAGCGGTAGTATCTCAACGGGTGGCTGGTGCCCTGGCCAACCTACTACCTTAATGTTATGTGTATAAGAAAGGAGACGGAGGATGCTAGAATGTTGAGGGGATGGAAGGAATTGTTGGAGGAAGGTGCAATATAGGGAATACTGACTTGAAATGAATGTTGAAGATAAGAGGCGTGAGAGTTGGAGAATGTTGAAGGGAATAGGGACTTGGGAGGAATGTTGTAGAGAAGAGGCGTGATTGTCAGGGAAGTGTTAGAGGGAAGAAGGATTTAAGAGCAATGTTGGAGAGAAGAAGCATGATTGTCGGGGAAGTGTTGGAGGGAGGATGGACTTAGAGGAATGTTGGAGAGAAGAAAGATTATTGTCGGGGAAATGTTGGAGGGAAGAGTGACTTGAAAGGAATGTTAGAGAGAAGAAGCATGATTGTCGGGCAAGTGTTTGAGGAAAGAGGGACTCGGACGAATGTTGGAGAGAAGATGCATTATTGTCGGGAAGTGTTGGGGGGTGAGGGACTTTGAGGAATGTTGGGGAGAAGAAGCATGATTATCTGGGAAGTGTTTGAGGGAAGACGTACTTGAAAGGAATCTATGAGAGAAGAAGCATGATTACCGGGCAAATGTTTGAGGAAAGAGGGACTAGAGGAATGTTGGAGAGAAGAAGCATTATCGTCGGGAAGTGTGAGTGTGTGTGTGTGGGGGGGGGACTTAGACGAATGTTGGAGAGAAGAAGCATGATTGTCTGGGAAGTGTTTTGAGGGAAGTCGGACTTGAAAGGAATGTTGGAGAAAAGAGGCGTGAGTGTCAGGGAAGTGTTGGAGGGAAGAACGACTTACAAGGAATGTTGGTGAGAAGAGGCGTGGGAGTTGGGGAATTGTTGGAGAGAAGAGGGACTTAGACGAATGTTGGAGAGAAGAAGCATTATTATCGAGGAAATGTTTGAGGGAAGAGGGACTCGAAAGAAATGTTGGAGAAATGAGGCGACAATGTCGCGGAAGTGTTGGAGAGAAGAAGGACGTCAAGGGAGCCTTGGAGGGGAGAGTGGGTGTTGGAAGAGGATTAGTGTAAAGATGGCGACCATGATCGTGGGAGGGGATCGCAGAATATCCCTGGGCATCAAGACTCCTCGGGAATTCAAGGAAAAATATATTTTCCATTTTCCTCTTCTATTTGATAATTTTTACGGTTGAAGATTTTCTCGATAATTGAGATTTTCACAGGCCTTTTAAAACATGAAAAAGATCGTCACGATGGCTCTTATGACTGTATTTTTGATAAATTTAACCACCTTAGCTATCGTGGAAGGGATAGATTCAATATTCCGCTAGTCCTATACTATCTCTCTTTTAGGCCTTGAGTCCCCATTCTTTTTTT
>NW_027170665.1:788913-793913 GCF_036898095.1 Palaemon carinicauda
TGAAAAAAAATTTTGGATATTGTCCTCCTTTATAAATATTTGCATTGGGTAAAAATCTAGATAAAAAATTGAAATAAATTCTGGATATGGTTCCCCTTTATGAAATTTCCATTGGATAAAAATCTAAATGAAAAATAGAAATAAATTCTGGACATGGTTCTCTTTTATGAAATTTCCATTGGATAAAAATCTAGAGGAAAAATAGAAATAAATTCTGGACATGGTTCTCTTTTATGAAATTTCCATTGGATAAAAATCTAGAGGAAAAATAGAAATAAATTCTGGACATGGTTCTCTTTTATGAAATTTCCATTGGATAAAAATCTAGAGGAAAAATAGAAATAAATTCTGGACATGGTTCTCTTTATGAAATTTCCATTGGATAAAAATCTAGAGGAAAAATAGAAATAAATTCTGGACATGGTTCTCTTTTATGAAATTTCCATTGGATAAAAATCTAGAGGAAAAATAGAAATAAATTCTGGACATGGTTCTCTTTTATGAAATTTCCATTGGATAAAAATCTAGAGGAAAAATAGAAATAAATTCTGGACATGGTTCTCTTTTATGAAATTTCCATTGGATAAAAATCTAGAGTAAAAATAGAAATAAATTCTGGACATGGTTCTCTTTTATGATATTTCCATTGGATAAAAATCTAGAGGAAAAATAGAAATAAATTCTGGACATGGTTCTCTTTATGAAATTTCCATTGGATAAAAATCTAGAGTAAAAATAGAAATAGATTCTGGACGTGGTTCTCCTTTATGAAATTTCCATTGGATAAAAATCTAGATGAAAAATGAAAATGAATTATAGACATTGTCCTCCTTTATAAAATTTCCATTAGATAAAAATCTAGATGAAAAATATAAATAAATTCTGGACATGATTCTCCTTTATAAAATTTCCATTGGATAAAAAACCTAGATGAAAAATAAAAATATATTATGGACATTGTCCTCCTTTATAAAATTTCCTTTGGATAAAAATCTAGATGAAAAATTTAGATATATTATGGACATTGTCATCCTTTATAAAATTTCAATTGGATAAAAATCTGGATAAAAAATAAAAATGAATTATGCACATTGTCCTTTATAAAATTTCCATTGGATAAAAATCTGGATAAAAAATAAAAATGAATTATGCACATTGTCCTTTATAAAATTTCAATTGGATAAAAACCTAGATAAAAAAAAAAATGTCATTTCCCATATGAATTTTACTACACACCATTCAGAGCAATAAATGGCCTCCCCGGACCGCTTACCAGCACGAAATCTTACTCCTCAAGCAACGCTTAATAATAGGCAAATTACTCACCCCTCCTACGCACACACAATTATATCCCCTGATCTGAGCTAGTACCGCCTTTTACAAACCTGTGGACCAGGGTTTAAACATTTAAGGCAATTACCTTAGTTTTGAGGTAATTTGCATGGTTTCAAGGTATTTTTTAAGGTCATGATATTTGTAAGGTAATTTCGATATTACTACCTACAAATTTAAGGAAATTGGAAAAGTTTTAAGGTAATCAATGTTAAAAAGGAGCAGCCACATGCTCAAGTTTAAACCCTTCTGTGGACAATTCCAAAAAAACCATTTCACTTTGCAGCAAGAACGAGGTCGCCGTATCAATAGACGTAAGTGTCAGTTACGGCGCCGTAGCGATAGTTGATATGTTTTTATCCCTTTTTTCGCAATTTCTTTTTCCATTTTTTTTTCGCCTTTTCCCCTCGCTTTGCGGGAGGGTTTTTTTTCCATTTTATGGGGATTCTTATCGTCATGTCTCTTATTGATACATTTGTTTTTTTTTACTCTCTCTCTCTCTCTCTCTCTCTCTCTCTCTCTCTCTCAGATTCTTATCATCTCTCTTGATACAATAAATGTGTTAATTGTTTTGACTCTCTCTCTCTCTCTCTCTCTCTCTCTCTCATCATCTCTTGTTGATACAATTAATGTGTTGTTCTCTCTCTCTCTCTCTCTCTCTCTCTCTCTCATTCTTATCATCATCTCTTGTTGATACAATTAGTGTCTTGTTGTGTTGATTGGTCTCTCTCTCTCTCTCTCTCTCTCTCTCTCTCTCTCAGATTCTTATCATCTCTCTTGATACAATAAATGTGTTAATTGTTTTGACTCTCTCTCTCTCTCTCTCTCTCTCTCTCTCTCTCTCATCATCTCTTGTTGATACAATTAATGTGTTGTTCTCTCTCTCTCTCTCTCTCTCTCTCTCTCTCTCTCTCTCATTCTTATCATCATCTCTTGTTGATACAATTAGTGTCTTGTTGTGTTGATTGGTCTCTCTCTCTCTCTCTCTCTCTCTCTCTCTCATCATCTCTTGTTGATACAATTAGTGTGTTGTTGTGTTGATTGCGCTCTCTCTCTCTCTCTCTCTCTCTCTCTCTCTCTCTCTCTCGTAATACCGGTGTTTTCTTTCATTTTTATTGCTATTAGGATCGAAATCAAAGGCCACTTAGGCGAAGCAAATAGGTAAGAATACGAATAATACACACACACACACACATATATGTATATATATATATATATATATATAAATACACACACAATATATATATATATATATATATATATATGTATAAATACACACAATATATATATATAAATACACACACATATATATATATATGTATAGAGAGAGAGAGAGAGAGAGAGAGAGAGAGAGAGAGGGGGGGGGGGGTAAATAGGAGTTATTTACGTACCTCTGAAAAAGTTGCACCTGGATTCCCCTGCTTTAAAGGAGAGGGTGGGGCGGGGAGACCCTTTATGGGTCTAACATACTTGCACATACACAATCCACCCCACAAATTGCCGAAACTGCCGTGTTGTAGTTAGGAATAATGCAGGATGTGGGAAGGGTTCAAGCTGTGTATCCGTGTGCATATCTAAATATTTATCCGTCAATTTTGACGGGTCGGGTACATTATATATATATATATATATATGTGTGTGTGTGTATTTATGTGTGTATACATATATATATATATATATTTATATATATATATATATATATATGTGTGTGTGTATATATATACATATATATATATATATATATCTATATTTATATGTAGATGTATATCTATCTATCTATGTATATATATGTGTGTGTATATATATATATATATATATATGTGTACATATATATGTATGTTTCTTCCCTATTGGAAACTGTCATGACTCGCAGTTTGTTGAACGGGACTTCGAGACGTCTCAAGCTTTCATGCTTGATAGTCTCTAGGAATTGCCGGAACCTCACTGTTCCGTGAAAGAGCCTATATCTTTAAATACATATGAATATGTATACATAAATGTCCTTTATGTATGTATGGCTATTTGTCATGGGCAAACATAACTTTAAAATATGTAAATATCAACCAGAAATGGGATCTAATGACGAATTCTACCATGGAAATATATATATCAACCTAAAATTTATGTATGTAATGTGTGTAACTTATAAGCATAATGGTAATATGTTGACCAGGGCACCAGGCACCCGTTGGGATACTACCACTAGAGACATTATGTGGTCCTTTAACTGGCCAGACAGTACTATAGTGGATCCTTTTCTCTGGTTACGGTTCACTTTCCCTTTGCCTACAATTACACTGAATAGTCTGGCCTATTCTTTACAGATTCTCCTCTGTCCTCATACACCTGACAACACTAAGATTACCAAACCATTCTTCTTCACCCAAGGGGTTAACTGCCGCACTGTAATTGGTCAGTAGCTACTCTACTCTTGGTAGGGGAAGAAGAAACTTTACCTATGGTAAGCAGCTCTTCTAGAAGGACACTCCAAAATCAAACCATTGTTCTCTAGTCTTGGATAGTGCCATAGCCTCTGTACCATGGCCATCCACTGTCTTGGGTTAGAGTTCTCTTGCTTGAGGGTGCACTCGGGCACACTATTCTATCTATTTTTTCTTCCTCTTGTTTTGTTAGAGTTTTTATAGTTTATATAGGAGATATTTATTTTAATGTTGTTGCTCTTCTTAAAATATTTTATTCTTCCTTGTTTCCTTTCCTCACTGGGCTAATTTCCCTGTTGGTGCCCCTGGGCTTATAGCTTCTTGCTTTTCCAACTGGGGTTGTAGCTTAGCAAGTAATAATATATATATATATATATATATATGTGTGTGTGTGTGTGTGTGTGTATATGTATATATACATATGTAATGATACAGACACACACACACATATATATATATACATATATATATATATATATATATAAATATATATATATACATATGTATGTGTGTGTGCTTACACGGAAAAGAGATTACTATGGATAGGAAGAGATTAATGTGAAATGATACTCGTATTGAGAGAGAGAGAGAGAGAGAGAGAGAGAGAGAGAGAGAGAGAGAGAGAGAATATATGGTGAAGTAAATGATTAATGGGGCTTCAACCACCGAATTCCATTAGGTCACCTGACAATAGGCCCTTTCAACTCTATTAAGGAGACCAGATGTGTCATTTTAATTCTGGCGTCGGACGCTGCCTCCACGTGATCACATCTGTGAAACCTTCCTGATAATAATAATAATAATAATGATAATAATAATAATAATAATAATAATAATAATAATAATAATAATAATAACTAGACGGGCATTCAGTAGAGAGGTGGTCTTATTTTGCGCTTAACTCCACTACATACTTGTAATTCGATGTATTTTCTTCAAAGTCTAATAGTTCTTCCCTTTGGTCATACCCCCACACGCCCACCAAGTTTCGTTGAATTTACTACGTGGTTTTTTTTTTTTTTTTTTTTTTTTTTTTTACGTCTTATTGATATTCTGACTGTTGCTATCATTAATTTTGTTTTGTATAGCTTAATTTCTTATTTTATCCTGCATAGCTTAATTCATATTTTCTCTTCCATAGCTTAATTCATATTTTCTTTCCCATAGCGTAATTCATATTTTGTCCTGCATAGCTTAATTCATATTTTCTCTTCCATAGCTTAATTC
>NW_027170665.1:801481-816481 GCF_036898095.1 Palaemon carinicauda
CTATAGTAGGTCGCAACCTTAGTGGGAAAGGGTATAGGGATAGCCTTCTTAAGCTAGATATATCGCCAAGAACCGATAGACTAACATCTGGGGTTTTAAAGGTTTAAAGGTCGCTGATGAATGACATTGCCCTAGCAATCAGGACAAAGTCCTACAGACTGACCATATATTATATGATCAGCGCCCAAGCCTCCTCTCCACCCAAGCTAGGACCAGGTAGGGCCAGGCAGTGGCTGCTGATGACTCAGCAGATAGATCTATAGGCTCCCCAAACCCCCCCAACCTTAGCTCACAAGGATGGTAAGGTTGCAGACACTAATAGCGCTAACGAGTCTGAGCGGGACTCGAACCCCCGACTGGCAAACACCAGGCACAGACGTTACCAATCAGGCCACAACAACCCTAGTTGCAACTCAAAGAGCTATGGAAAGAATAATGATGGGATGAACACTAAAAGAAAAAAAAGCAACATGGATATGAGAACTAACTAAAGTAGAGGATATTCTAACAGCATGTAAGAAAAAGAAATGGACATGGGCAGAACATATAATGTGAATGTAAGTTAATAGATGGACATGAAGAATAACAGAATGGGTCCCTAGAGATTGCAAAAGTAGTGGGGTAATGAAGAGAAGACGATGGATTGATGAACTAAGAAAATTTTGCGGGCATAGACCATGAACAGACACAAGTGGAAGCACATATCTGAGGCTTTGTTCTGCAATGTACTAGTAACGGTTAATGAGGATCACGATGATATATATATATATATATATATATAAAAAAATTTATATATATATATGTAAATTATATATGCATAGATATATTTATATTTATATATATATATATATATATATGTATATATATATATATATATATATAAATTGTATATGCATAGATATATTTATATATATACATATATATATATATTATATATACACATATACATATATATATATATATATATACTTACCTTTCTGAATGGGGATACCTTAACCAGGTGAAAGGGTTTCGAGCATCGTCATGATCTGGAAAGCTGGAGTAGTCAGGGCCACCCTTACTACATTGGTTTGCTCTGGGGGATCAGAAAAAAATTCTCCCAACATCACCAATGCGCAGTGATGAATATGACCAAAGCCCAGGCATAAATAAAGACATGTATGAGGCCTTTGGCCTGCAGTGGACTACAACCGGCTGGATTTGTTTATATATATATATATATATATATATATATTTATATATATGTATATATTTATATATATATATTATATATATATATATATATATATTTATATATTTATATATTTATGTATATATGTGTGTATATATATATATATATATATATACACATAAACGCTGAAATGCATGTTACCATAATAAAAAAAATATACTCACATTCGCGTAATTGTTTCGGACGTGAAAAACATACTGCGTTCAATTGTAACGTTATCGTGAGGTGGGGGCCCGGGGCGGGGGTTTGCAGTTGTGAGGTGAATTGACGTTGGATAACGAACGGCCGCAGTCAATTAGTTATCCCGGTGGTTATGGGGAATCATGTGATGCCGGATAACAGTACAGTGGATCATTTCATCTTTTATTCAAGCCAACAGAATGCTTTGGCATGGGGGGGGGGGAGGGGGAAAAAAACCTTTTGCTCGTTACACACTTCTATGACCAATATGCTTTTGCTTCATTTGCTAGATTTGGCCGGTCGTTGGTGTTGCAGTATTCAGAAGTATTTGTGATACTGATGTATCTGTAAGATTTGCTATTGAAAATAATAATTTAGTAATAAGACTAGTATTATGGTAGAATGGAAATTTAAATCTCGTTATGTATTGATTAGTATTGTGGTCTTGATAATGAGATTACTTTTAAAGATTACTCATGAATGGCAGAGGTAAGGGACAGTTGCAGTGCCCTAACTAGAAGGATAATAATCATATATATATATATATATATATATACATATATATATATATATATAGATATATATACATATATATATATCTAGATATATATATAGATACATATGTATACATATATATATAAATATATATATATATACACACACACACACACACACATCATATATATATATAATAATATATAATAATAATGACCAGCCCTCAAGCCCCCTCTCCACCCAATGTAGGGCCAGGGAGGGCAATGCTATGACTTCCCCAAACCGCCCATCCTTAGCTCACAAGAATGCTGAAATCTAGACACTACAAGAAACTATCGACGTTGAGCGGGACTCGAACCCCAGTCCGGCGATGGCCAGGCAGAGAAGTTTCCAATAAGCCACCAAAAACCCGAATCTAGTAACTTTATATCTAAGCATTTCGATTTAGCTTTCTTTACGACTGCTTTAGTGCCAGGTAACTTAATCATTTATTTATGTGTTACTTCTACCGGCAAAATTACAGGGCCTCTATGTATTCACCTGAGGTTACATTTTATATGGGATCATTTCTTATTTGCTTTTATGAGCACAGCCTTTGAGCAAGGAGATATATATTGCAATACGGGGTTATTTATGATGACTATGTGACTAAATATATCTTCCCCTATATAATAGAGAGCAATTGTAAGTATATATATATATATATATATACATATATATATATATATATATATACATATATATATATATATATATATATGTGTGTGTGTGTGTGTGTGTGTGTGTGTATTTCTTTCCTGACACGATGAGGGGGTGAAGGGAATATTCATATCCTGGTGATAGGGGGTCCCCCGAGATTTACACGGAAACCACGCACTCCTAAAATATGGCGAACCATTTCTTTCCTGTCATGTTGAGAGGGTGAGGGAATAGTCATACCCTGATAATACGTGGTATCCCGAGAGGTACACTCTGAAGCCAATCACCTCTAAAAATTGCCAAACCAGCCGGTTGTAGTTAGGGTTGAGGGAGGGGGTGGGAAGGGTTGAACCTCGTGTGTGTTTGTGGATCTGTCTGAATATTTATTACCTCAAAGCCAATCTTAAGAGGGCAAGAAGGCTGATAGGTTGCAGGACGTGGCTCAGGGATGCTATTATTATTTTCATTTGCTAAGCTACAACCCTAGATGGAAAAGCAGTATGCTATAAGCCTAGGGGCTCCAGCAGGGAAATAGCCCAGTGAGGAAAAGAAACAAGAAAATTATATATTTTAATCACAATGACATTTAAATAAATATTTCCCATATCAACTATAAAAACTTAACAAAACAAGAGGAAGAGAAAAAAGAAAGAATTGTGTGCTCGAGTGTACCCTCAAGCAAGAGAACTCTAACCCAAGACAGTAGAAGACCATGGTACAGAGGCTGTGGGGCTACCCAAGGCTAGAGAACTATGGTTTGATTTTGGAGTGACCTTCTCATAGAAGAGGTGCTAGGTTTGTGGATCCTTCCAGGCTGACATGTTTTGATATATTTGTGCATTAATATTTAATCTTTTGCATCTCCATCTATTGGCCATGTAATATCGCCTTGAATTTTTAGAATCTTTTTTTTTCATCGTCAAAAATACATGTAGGCTACACTCGCGTGTATGTACAGTATATACACACACACACACACACACATATATATATATATATATATATGTATATATATATGTGTGTATGTATGTGTATATCTATTTATATATGATATATATATATATAATATATATTATATATATGCTTTTATATATATATATATATATATATATAGAGAGAGAGAGAGAGAGAGAGAGAGAGAGAGAGAGAGATTTCTTAATCATCAAAGCCCATAAAGAAAATATAAATGTTTGCCGTGACAAAATCTTTGAAAATCCCAAATTGTAAAATCTCAAAAGGACAATATAATCTTTGAAATACTGATCTTTAATACTTTACCAAAATAAATAAAGTGTAGCGATTAGTAGTCAAGAGTGTTATCTCTGCTCATTGACCAAAACCAATCGCTAAGTAAGCAAACTCAACTCGAAGGTAAATAATGGATTTAAATGAGGGACATTGTTTGAAGAAAATATAAATTTAAACATTTAATTTTAAAACAAGACTTGATATGGAACAAAGTGAATCATAACAACACAAAGTTGAATAAAAGATAAAAGTATTTACCATAACGAAACGGTCACTGACTGCGAAGCGTATTGTTATATGAAAAATAAGAACAAACTTGAGAAAAAAATAATATTTACATAGAAACTCCCACACTACAATAACTGTTAACAATTGACGTTAGATAAGAATTTTATCTGAGGTAGGTTTTCACATTGTACATACAGTTCGTCACAAAACTGTATAAATTATACTCTGCTTAATTTTTAATTCTCAGTTAGAGGAGTGGCGATAAGGAACTGTACTTTAGTACTACCTAGAGATCGTACAGAGAGATTTGAAAACCACTTCCAAAACCGAAGTCACGTATGACAATTACTTCTAACTACCATTATAAATAATAAGCAAATTACTCTACCTCAATAAAAAGAACTGTTACTGTTCTTAAATATTTTATTTTAGTTGTTAATTACTTTTCTTGTAATTTCTTTATTTCTTGTGTTGGAGCCCTCGAGCTTATAGTATTCCGCTTTTCCATCTAGGGTTATAGCTTAGTAAGTAATAATAATAATAATAATAATAATAATAATAATAATAATAATAATAATAATAGACAATTGAACATAGGCTCATAATAATAATAAATTTTGGAAAAATGAATCTAAAAAATGAAATATATTACAAAAGTATAAATGGAGCATACGCGAGCGTTGGTAGGATTTTGGAGGCTCACTTGCGCTTCATGTTAATTTGAGGTGTGGCTGGTTTCATGATTGATGAAGGACAAATTAGATCAAGGGCTTAATTAGAGTTGGGTTAGGAGGCACTGTAGGATCATGTTCATTATGTGGGCCACAGCTATGAAGAAATTCTTGACCATGTTTTGGTCCTTTTTTTTTTCGTGGGGGGGGGGGGGGGGGACAGGCTTTATAGCCTCTTTATGTGATATTGTCCCTTACACTAGACTACTAAGGTTTGAAGCCAGCTTCAGAAATAAATTTTGGATTTTTTTTATACTTATTGTATTCACTGAAATTTTTTGCCAATTTCATGTAATTATTATAATTTTTTTTTTTTTTCAGTTTCCAGGATTTTTAGAGTTTCCCCATGTATCTAATTTGTTTTAAAGAAGAAAATTTCTATGGATGAATTAGTGCACACGACCCGTCAAAAATGGCGGATAATATTTCGATAGATGTACATGCACACACAGTTTCAACCCTTTCCACCCCCTCGCCTCTCATAACTACAACCCGCTGGTTTAGCAATTTATGGGAGAGTTTAGTTTCCGAGTATACCCGTATGGATACCCCCTCTCATGAGGGTATGACTAATCCTTATCCCCTTGAGTGTGACTGGAAATATATACATACATACATACATACATACATACATACATACATAAATATATATATATATATATATATATATATATATGCGTAAAAATCACAGGAAAACGTGATGCTCAGATGCAGAAAAACCACAGGGAAAATGAAAATACGGAATATACACTTAAGTCCTGACTAGTTTCGTGTTACTTCCTCAGAGGACTGATTTATTGAGAGAGGTTTCTTACAATTTATAGGGAAAGCAGAAGTACGAACATACATATAGAGATTTAGAGAACAATGACACTCCCTTACCCGCTACCTGGGCTTGACTCAGGTGTTAAGTAGGAGGAGTCCGCAAGCTCGTTAGACACCTGCTAAAAAGGGTCATTTCTAGTGGCGGGTATATTCTTGTTTTCTTCTTATTTTACTTTCAATACAGTTATTTATATGTCAATGCAGTAGCCTTATCTATATAAATACATAAGCAAAACATACACAAACATGCAAATATATATACATATATACATATACATATATATATTCATATATATACATATATACTTATATACATATATATATATATACATACATACAGATACAGATACATATACATAAATACATACACATACACATACATATACCATACACAAACACATACATATATACATATATGTATATATGTATGTGTATATATTTGTATATATGTATGTGTATGTATATGTATGTGTATGTGTATGTATTTATGTATATGTATTTGTATCTGTATGTATGTATATATATATGTATATATGTATATATATGTATATATATATATATATATATATGTATATGTATATGTATATATGTATATATATTTGCATGTTTGTGTATGTTTTGCTTATGTATTTATATAGATAAGGCTACTGCATTGACATATAAATAACTGTATTGAAAGTAAAATAAGAAGAAAACAAGAATATACCCGCCACTAGAAATGACCCTTTTTAGCAGGTGTCTAACGAGCTTGCGGACTCCTCCTACTTAACACCTGAGTCAAGCCCAGGTAGCGGGTAAGGGAGTGTCATTGTTCTCTAAATCTCTATATGTATGTTCGTACTTCTGCTTTCCCTATAAATTGTAAGAAACCCTCTCTCAATAAATCAGTCCTCTGAGGAAGTAACACGAAACTAGTCAGGACTTAAGTGTATATTCCGTATTTTCATTTTCCCTGTGGTTTTTCTGCATATATATATATATATATATATATACCTACCCTCCCCATTCATAACTAACCCTTTGGTTCGGCAATTTATGAGAGAGTGTAGTTTCCGAGTATATATCTAGGGATATCCCCTCTCATCAAGGTATGACTAATCCCTATTCCTTTGAGTGTGATAGGAAAGCTATATATATATATATATATATAATATGTATATATATATATAAATCATACATAGCTAGGCACTTGCTCTTCATTATATAGGGGAGATTTCCTGAATCAAATGGTTGTTGTTAGCTGGCTTTATTTTGGAAGTAATCATTTATTGTTTGAAATTTATTGGGGAAAATGGTTTCGGGATAAAAGATATATTTTGTTTATTGATAACCATTGCTGTAATAAAGTTAATAAGAAAAAAACGAAAATAGGTGTTTTCATTATAATTTTAAAGAAGTTACATTATAAAGATTTTTCAATAAATAAAGAACTAAAATAATGTTTTCTTTATGATTATGAAGTTACTTTTTTCGCTTTCTGAAAATTGAAATATTTGTTTTCAATAATAATTGGAACCCAATATTTGCATAATTCACTCCAAAGAATGCTATAGACCAATGTATCATATTAAATGTTCTTCACGTATTTTCATAGATTTTTATACTTGAATATAATCCATTTAAAGAATAATTCTTCATTGTCATACGGCCATCTGGCTAAATTCTTGAAGATTTGAGTTTTTTTTTTTAGTTCTGTCCCAATTTTTTTTAATACTTCGTATAGTATTTGAATTTTTAAAACTTTGTAACCTGTAATTTTGCATACACTCCTTTTCCACACTTAACAATATTTTGTTACAGGTGGCTGGTGGATTTTAATGATTACTTATATCAGTTCAAACTTTAAACAATAAAAAATTTTGCACCTTTATTGTAAACTGAGATAATGTTTCTTTTAATATCCTCAAACGAAACTTGGGTCTTGTCATCTTTTGAGGCCCTGCCCTCTCAGGCCTCCAAAACATACGTTTGAAGAATGATTATGCCTATCGTGTTTTGTATCCTCTTGGGGCGTGGTCCCCCCCCCCCTTCGTAATATAATATAGAAAAGAGGAATCACCTTACTCAAGGCTCTGTGCGTTGCTGTGATTTACTTTTTGCAAATGTTTTTTTTTTTTTTTTTTTTTTTTTTTTTTTTTTTTAAAGATACTTTCCTCATAGATGGGATGATTTATGATGGATAATTCGTAACCGGAAGTACAGGTGCTTTGAGTCTCTCTCTCTCTCTCTCTCTCTCTCTCTCTCTCTCTGTGAGTAAGGGATGTGTTCAATTCCGGGTCTAATTGTACTATTAATACTCTCTCTCTCTCTCTCTCTCTCTCTCTCTCTCTCTGTGAGTAAGGGATGTATGTTCAATTCTGGGTCTAATTATATTACTAATATTTTTCCTTTTCTCTCTCTCTCTCTCTCTCTCTCTCTCTCTCTCTCTCTCTCATTGTACTGTTGTATCATAATTTTCTCTCTCTCTCTCTCTCTCATTGTACTGTTGTATCATAATTTTCTCTCTCTCTCTCTCTCTCTCTCTCTCTCTCTCTCTCTCGGTATCATAATTCTCTCTCTCTCTCTCTCTCTCCTCTCTCTCTCTCTCTCTCATGTTTTTGAGTATTTTATTCCGTGACACGAAGTCTGGGTGTACATTTGTATATCAGTTTTATTTTACGAAAGTTATTTTTTTCGTGTCTCCATTTTCAAAGTTTCTGCAAATTTTTTGTGGGAAGAAGATATATGTTTCACAGATGGAATGAAAAAAACGGAGGGATTTTAATTTTACAAAACAAATTTCAGTCAGGGTACGAGATACTCTCGTCTATTTTTATATACCAAGTTTTGCAGCAGATAGGAAATGCATAGTGAGAGAGAGAGAGAGAGAGAGAGAGAGAGAGAGAGAGAGAGAGTAAAGTTATACTCTGATTGAATAGTAAAGACTATAATATTTGCTGTACTGAAATTCTTGTTAAGTAGTATTGTCAAAGTAATCTTTATATATACACACACACACACACACACACACACACACATATATATATATATATATATATATGTATATATGTATGTATGTATGTGTGTGTGTGGGGTGAAATTGTTTATGATTGTGTTCGTACATTGGATACAAGAAAAAATGGCGCTTGTGATACCGCACTATGCTTAGAATAATGTTTAACTGTAGTAGGAAACATGCCCTCTAGACGCTGTCTTCGCTCAATCAGGATTCCAAAACCTACCGGAAAAAAATTCTGTTTTAGTGACTGTCCTAAGTCTTTGACCTTCCATGATGCCAAGGCATTCCAAATAGTGTGCTTGTACGGTACAAGGCTAGAAGAAGCCACCCTTTAGGATAGGCAAGGAATGAATTCGATGTGGTACCTAATCCCAGCTATGTACTGCACTGTAGTTCAGTTTGTAAGAAGACTGTCGGCCCTTGTACAATAATAATAATAATAATAATAATAATAATAATAATAATAATAATAATGATGATGATGATGATGATGATGAGAATGACTAGCTAAGCTACAACCCTAGTTGGAAAAGCTGGATACTCTGAACCCAAGGACCCCAACAAGGAAGAATAGGCCAATGAATAAAGAATATAAAGAAATTGATAATGAGTAATGAGCAATGAAAATAAAATATTGTAAGAACAGTAACAACATTGAAATAAGATCTTTCATCCATAAACTATAAAAAAGAGATTTATGACAGCCTGTACAACATGAAAACATTCGCTGCAAATTTGAGCTTTCTAAGTCCCACTGATACAACTACCTATTTAACTAGATCATTATCATGAGAATACAAGTGCTATTTTTGGACTATATTCAAGGTTTGTTATTTGACTAATTATGTATAGCATTCTAATATTAGGTATGACTAACTTGGTTAGTTATTACTATTTAGCTTGTACTTGTTGAAGTAAGTCAAATACGCAATTAGGTAACTTGATGTTTATATGCATGAACTCTAGAGATAGTTTCGTTAATTAAAGACAGTACAGTATATTGAAGAAAACACTAAAGGTAATTGTATTATTTGATAAAAAAAATGTACCAAAACTTTTCTGTATATATAAATGCATATTAATAATAATATTGTAGACACTCCCCTCTATTTATTATAATATATACGTTTAAATATATATATATATATATATATATATATAAATAATGTATATAGATGAATATATTTTTTATAAAGTGTATATATACGCACTCACACACACTCTATATATATATATATATATATATGTATATATATATATATACATATATATATATATATATATATACATATATATATATATATATATATCAGGTACTTTTAATGATTAAGTAAAACATATGATGGCAATGACAAGCTCTGCACAATTTAATTGCGTTTGCGATTGTCAGGCAATTGACCCGTATGAGTGATTGTGTGATATTTAGGGGAACCATTCACTTTGATTGATTGTATCGCTGTAATTAAAAATTCAGTTTTTTTTTTTTACATCAATTGCTTCATTCTTCAGTACTTTATAATTGTTTATTTAATTTTTCTATTCATTGATCTTTGGTACTATTGTACAGTTGGGTCTGCTAATTTTGGTACACTTCTAGGGAAGCTTTGTGGTAAGTAACGATCCGTTTAGCAAAAGAAAAATTGTTGGCAACGCTGCAATAGAATTGTTTGTGCTACTGTTGGCAACGCTGCAGTTGAATTTCTGAGCTACTATTGGCAACGCTGCTATAGAATTGCTGAGATTGTAAGCACGTTGTCAAAAAACAGTTTCATCAGTTTTATGAAATACTGTACTGTGGAGCTGAAAATAATAATATTTTCATTAACAACGCTTCGTAAAATTAATAATAATGCTTTTGTTCAAATGTTTATAAGCTCAACTACTTTTGTTTTACAGGCAGTGTTACCAACAGTTTCTATTTTGCCAAACAGCGTTACCTGCTTCACTGTTCAGATGTGAGACGTCTCCTTATCTTTTCATTATATGTACCGGAATTAATGACAGCAACTGTACGTGTTCCCTCAGAAAGTACGTTAATAAAAGAGTGTGTTGAGATAGGAAATCGCATACTTCATTAGAGAGAGGCAGACCCCTACTGGACGTCGGTTAGCCGAGATCCTTAAACTATTTATGTTATATACAGAGACAATATATGTATGGATACAATAGAAGTTACCTATATTCATAGTGTAGGTTAGACTGGACACGTTTACAACAATAACAACATCAACAACAATAACAAATACAGTCCACTGCCGGACAAAGGCCTCAAAACGTCTCCTTATTCATGTCTTGGTTTTGGTCAGTTTTCATCACCAAGCTGGCCAGTGCGGATCGGTGGTGGTGGAAGATTTAAGTCTGATCGCTCTTAGCAAACCAACATAGTATGGGTGACCCTGACTAGTACAGCTGTGCTGGTCATGGCGATACACAAACCCTTTCACCACAATAAGGTATCCCCACGCAGAAAGGGGGTATCAGAGAAATAGGTGCAAAATATCATTCATCAATGCAAAGTTTGAAAGGTCAGTCTGTGACACTTTTCTAGAGGGTGAATGCATCCCATTAATTCTAGATCTGTACAATGACTTTAATGGGGTTCTATTCAAATAGGAGTGAAGAAGATCATAGTTTTATCATTAATCTCTTCAATAGTGTCTTCTCTCAAAAACTAAAATGAGAGAGCAGTTTTAACAGGTATGCATTTCATCGAAAAAAAGGTCTGAACATTTATCATATATATAATCTCAATTCTGAGGATAAATTATTAATGATCAACGGTACAATAAAATAAAACTGATTTATTGATGGTGTTAATGTCATGAAAAGGACTGTGGGTTGGCCTTTATTATCCTCCACTGAATAGGATTTACAAACCACAATTTATGTTTTATAAATCCAAAGAACAATCTCTCTCTCTCTCTCTCTCTCTCTCTCTCTCTCTCTCTCTCTCTCAACATATGTAAGCTGACAGGCATTAGCTTATTGTTTTTTAACTGTTCAATTTATATTTTCCTTTTGGGATCCCTGTTGGCGGCAGAGGCTTTTGACCCGTCTATTATTTTTGTGATCCTTGTCCACCATTCTTTACTTTGCAAGCCTTTTTATCCTCTCTTTATCCCGTTCATGTGTTTCCACCGATTTATTCTCTTCTGTACGAACGTAGACACTTCTATTCAACATCGTTTGTTCTGTTCTTCGTTTGTCCGTAATGGATATTTTGGAAGATTGAGCTTTATATAACTTGATTTGTGTATCCGTTGGTATTTATATTTATATTCTCAAATTTTTACAAAGAATCAATAGCAGGTTTGTGGCGAAAATTTATCCTGAAGACACTTTTTATCTATAACATTTAACCCGAAAAAATGTCTATATAACACTGTTTAACTTGGTGAAATCTCTTTATCTATAAGATAAAGTTTAACCGGGATGAATTTCTTTATAAGATAAAGTTTAACCAGGAGAAATCTCTTTATCTGTTAGATGCTATCCGAATCCAAATGATAAACCTTTTCAGTCTTTTTTGCAACCCTACCCTAAGGATTTAGATATATATATATATATATATATATATATATACATACATATATATATAGTATATATATATACACACACACACACACACACAAAATATATCCCTTTCTGAGTGGGGATACCTTAACGTGGTGAAAGGGTTTGTATATCGCCATGAGTCAGCAAAGCTGTACTAGTCAGGTCTATCCGTACTAGGTTAGGTTGCTGTTAGTGATCAGACTAAAGTCTCCACCATCATCAATCCACAATGGCCAGCGAGGTGATAAAAAGGACCAAATCCCAGACATGATTAATGATTCGAAATGAGAATAAAAATGTAATGACATCGTTTTATAAAGGGGAAAGTTAACCCTAAAATGTCAGTTTCTTATATGTATTATATATCAAATTTAGAAAAAAAGACAATACAGGAATTTTGTAAAAACGACCATAGCTTGAATATGAAGTATGAACTTGTGTAGAGGTAATTAAAAGGGTTCCACAATAGTATTTTGGGCAAAGTAATGTATATAGTATATATATATATATATACACACACACACACACACACACAATATATATATATATAATATGGCAGAGTTGTCGATGTTTTACCTTGGAAATCATTATGATTGACTAGTGGCATAGTAGATAAATTGTGTTGTTGATATATGACATAACATAAGAATTATTTATTCATACAATAACATTTTGCTGACCGACAAACACGTGGTTTACGAAACTTTTCAGCATCATTATACATTTCTAGAAATACTGAAAAATGGGAGGTAATGTATGTGCGATGTTACGTGACTCAAGCAATTTGGTGGTTATTACTATATGTATAGATACAAAACATATCGTTAAGGGCATGTCGTAGACGTTGTGATAATACAAAGCAAAAAGAAAATCGCTACAAGCTAACATGGTTACGATAGTTAACTCTGGGTAGTAATACCCGTAGAGTTTTGTATTTGCGGTCTTGACTTAATAATGGGTCCATTTTTCTCACACATGCACACACACACACACTATATATATATATTATATATATAGAGAGAGAGAGAGAGAGAGAGAGAGAGAGAGAGAGAGGAGTGGCCATGTATACATATGATACATGTATACTGTATGTATATATATTATATATATATATATGTATATTAATCATAAAATCTCTGTTTTCCGTATTAATGAAAGACCTCTTACAAGACCTCAGTAAAAGATCTAACCATTTCTTGCTGGATTGGTGTAACCATTAGTATAATGAACAGAAATAACTTCAACCCAAAAATACTTTTTTTCAGAATTGTTAGACTTCATATTAATTTTTTTCCCATCCCTGGATGATTCCAGAAGAATCCTTGCCATTCCAGGCTATTCCTCCTGGTAGGAATCATTAGAGAATGCGTTACCGCTCTTTGGAATTCACCTTTTCATCTGGCCTTGGTTTCAACCGATGCTTGATGCAATTTCACGGTCGCTAGACGCGAGTTGAAGGCAAGATCGCCAGATGGCTGGATAATTTTCTAATTATCGATTGCTCAGGGTTCCGAGATTTTTTTTTCTTATCCTTTTTTTTTTTTAATTTGTGAATAATTTATTCATCGATAGACTTTTTTATTTAAAACGTTGTGGCCTGATTGGTAAATCTCTGCCTAGTGTTTACTAGTCGGGGGTTCGAGTCCCGCTCATTCTTGATATTGCCATTAGTGTCTTCAACCTTACCATCCTTGTAAGCTAAGAATGGAGGGTTTGGGGGAGCCTATAGGTCTCTCTGCAGCCATTGCCTGGGCCTTCTTGGTTTTAGCTTGGATGAATAGGAGGTTTGGGTGCTGATCATATCTATATATGGTCAGTTTCTAGGGCATTGTCCTGCTCGATAGAGCAATGTCACTGTCCCTTGCATCTG
The DNA here is from genome assembly GCF_036898095.1 of Palaemon carinicauda. Lineage (NCBI taxonomy): Eukaryota > Metazoa > Arthropoda > Malacostraca > Decapoda > Palaemonidae > Palaemon > Palaemon carinicauda. Next base: position 815,542 of record NW_027170665.1, read on the forward strand.
CCATTCGAAGCTATGTATTTTTTCTCTCCAATTTTTTTTTTTTTTTTTCAATTCGTGGTAAAATTCTGTCATCTGCAGGATTAAATTTTTTTAAGGTTTTGACTGATTTTTAGGAAAATGATGCCAGGATAAAAGGATTAAGGTTTAATTTAATATAGTAAAAAATTTGGAAATATTCTCTCTCTCTCTCTCTCTCTCTCTCTCTCTCTCTCTCTCTCTCTCCTTTTCATTTCGAAAGTATCTATAATGGATTTTTCAATAAAAAAAAACTTGTACGAAAACGGAATTTTAACGAAAGGTAATTGTGCGAATTTTAATTAACAAAAGTTTTGATGTGCAAAATCAGATGTCATTAGCGGAAAATAAAATAAAGGGGATCACCTAGAAACCTATATTATCATGTAACGAAATATTCCGAGAAACATATAATGTGACATATATATATATATATATATATACATATATATATATATATATATATGTGTGTGTGTGTTATATATATATATATATATATATGTGTGTGTATATTTATATAGTGTTTGTGTACAGTATATATGCACAACTTATAGGAAACGTCTGTGTAAATGTATGAAATGATGAATGTTTTGTAAGATTAGGGAATGAAAATTTATCAGTGACTCGTGTTGCTGTTCTCTAACGGCTTAATTATAAAATCATTCAATCATTTAGTTGTATAAGTATGTATATATATATATATATATATATTATGTATATCTAAATGAGTGTGTATGTGTAGTTTGTGTATCTGTGTATGAGTTGGTATTTCAGCATTAAGCAGTCAGAGAACAACAACACAAGTCGCTTCCACATTTATCTTTCAACTTTAGAATCATGGAGTAACCCCCTGTGCAGTAGAACGTCCACGTCTCCTAATACTTTTTTCATAGAGGGGCTCATCAGCAGCGTGTCTAACCCCCAA
>NW_027170665.1:821481-841481 GCF_036898095.1 Palaemon carinicauda
CTCTCTCTCTCTCTCTCTCTCTCTCTCTCTCTCTCTCTCTTGTCCTTACGTTCATGGCTCTTATGTTTCATTTCTTTTTCTTGAGATTTATTTCCCTCTCTCTCTCTCTCTCTCTCTCTCTCTCTCCTGTCCTTACGTTTATGGCTCTATGTTTCATTTCTTTTTCTTAAGAGATTCATTTCTCTCTCTCTCTCTCTCTCTCTCTCTCTCTTGTCCTTACGTTTATGGCTCTATCTTTCATTTCTTTTCCTCAAGAGATTCATCTCTCTCTCTCTCTCTCTCTCTCTCTCTCTCTCTCTCTCTCTTCTATCCTTACGTTTATGGCTCTATCTTTCATTTCTTTTCTCAAGAGATTCCTCTCTCTCTCTCTCTCTCTCTCTCTCTCTCTCCTCTCTTGCGTTCCTTCCCCCTTCCTTCACACGTTTTCCTCATCTCCATTCGTCTCCTGCTGTTTCTCTCTCCTCTCGCCACCCATTTTCTTCCTCATAATGGAATTCTAACAAATGACCGCATTTATCCTTCTTAGCGCTTCTTCGGCCAGAGCTTCTACTGAACAGGTGCATTTTCTCCTGCAGCTCATTTCTCTACCTTAGCCATGGTCTGCCGACGTAAGGTTGAGTCTCGCACGATTGGCTGTAAACTCCGTTATCTAACAGTGTTTTTCTTTTTTACCTTTCTGGAGAAATGGCATTGAGATGAGTTTTTTTTTTTCTTCAAGTTTGTTTGTTTTTATTTGCCTTGGTATCATTGTTTTTGGTCATATTTCCTTGGCCCTGACCTGTTGTTATTCAGCTTGGTAGAAAAAAAAAATTTCAATTGGATATTTTTTAAAGAAAAATATTCAATTGGATGATTTTTTTAAAGAAAAATATTTAATTGGATGATTTTTTTTTAAAGAAAAATATTTAATTGGATGATCTTATGAAGAAAAAACATTTAATTGGATAATTTTTATTTAAAGAAAAATATTTATTGGATGATTTTATAAAGAAAAATATTTAATTTGGATGATTTTTTTTTAAAGAAAAATATTCATATTGGATGATTTTATAAAGAAATATATTTAATTGGATGATTTTTTTTAAAAGAGAGAGATATTCAATTGGATGATTTTATAAAGAAAAATATTTAGTTAGATGATTTTTTAAAAGAAAAAATATTTAATTGGATGATTTTTTTAAAAAGAAAAATATTTAATTGGATGATTTTTTAAAAGAAAAATATTTAATTGGATGATTTTTTAAAAGAAAAATATTTAATTGTATGATTTTTTAAAGAAAAATATTTAATTGGATGACTTTTTTTGAGAGAAAATATTTTATTGGATGAATTTTTTTTAAAGAAAAATATATAATCGGATAAATTTTAAAGAAAAATATGTAATTGGATAATTTTTTAAAAGAAAAATATGTAATTGGATCAGTTGTTAAAGAGAAATATTCAATTGTATACTTTATTTCCATACTCCATGGTTATTTATTGGGCAATCAGTTTGCTGTCAACATATTATGTTTTACCTTCCCATGTTCAGAAGTTTTGTTTTGATTAATGACCTTACATTCTCTTTAAAATTTTTCTTTATTTCTTTGTGGTGACGGGTAATTTTCAGAGAAAGCAACTTATTTTTCTCTTTCTCCTACGATATATCTTTTACCCCTTTAGTGAAGAAATAAGTCTCTACTTAGATCACATATTTCATTTATCTTTATCTAAACAATATGTCATTACTCCTGTAGAATAAAGATGGGAAATATTCTTAATTTCTTACTCAAGAATGGAATAATTGATTAAATGAATTTCAAATTATATATTGTCCCTCAGTCGAGAGTGAGCTCTTTACTGAATTAATATTACCCTTGTTCTAAGCAAATATTTTGCCCATAGTGATAAAATGGTTATTTATTAGGGTTAATTTCTTCATGCAAAAGGATGTCTTTTTTTTTCCCAAGTGAAGAAAAGGGGGTTTTTTTTTTTTTTTCAGGCAGTCTGTTTTTTCTTTTTCTAAAGGTTTTTTTTTTCGGTGAAGAAATTTAATAACTTAGTTTATTTTGTATGCACAATATGTTTATGTTTATTCCTCCGAAAACAATTTTCATATGGCCCCAATTATTTTTATATTGAAGTATGTCTTCATTTCCTTAGTGAAGCAAATATTTTTTTACAATAATTTTTCAGTGTCTTCATTACCTCAGGCAAAGAAAGCTACCTTTAATTGACATTTTCCCCCCATCATTATTTCTACTATTTCCAAACCCAGTTAAGAAAAACATTCCTTAATGGACGTTTTAACGTAAACTATAAGAATTTATTCATTTAGTGAAAAAAGGGAATGCCTTTTTTTACCATTCTTTATAGTTTGTTTAGAAGATCTGGATTTAAAGGTATCCCAACTAGATGTTGTTTAGATGATTTTTATCTAATAGTATTTTAGTCATAAGCGGGTTATTACATATGTGTGTAATACTTTATATATATATATAGTATATATACATATATATATATATATATATTATATGTGTATATATATATATATATATATATGTGTGTGTGTGTGTGTGTGTGTTTGTACATACAGACATACATACATATATACATACAGTATAAATCATCGTATTAATCATCATCATCGACCTTCACTAGTACACGGGCAGAACAGTCCTCAGACATGTCCTTCCACTCCCGTCTGTTCATGAGCTGTCCATGGCAAGTCTATATCCAAAGATTTTCCTAGCTGGTAATCCAACGTCTTCTCTTCCTTCCCCTACTTCTATTGCAATCTCTCTGGACCAATTCTGTAATTATTAATTTCATTTATTATCTGTTATTTCTCATTATATGTCCAAGCCATGTCCATTTATTTTTCTTACATCTTGTCAGGATATCTTCTCTAATTTAGTTTTGCTCTCGTATCCATGTTCTTCTTTTTTGTCTCTTGGTGCTGTTCCCATCATTATTCTTCCCATATCTCTTTCAGTTGTAACTAGTTTATGTTCTATAAGGCTTTAGTAAGGCTGCAAGTTTGTGATCCATAAGATAATATTGGCAAGGACCATCTGATAAAATACGTTTGTTTGTAGAGGAAAGTGGTATTTTGGTTTTCATAATCTCATTTTGTTTACCAAAAGGTCTCCATCCCATACTTAACCTTTTAATTTCGTTTTCATGTCCTTGGAAACACTTGCCGTGTGTCCTCAGAGTTTTCTCATATTACATGAATTTTTATTTTCTTTATATATATATATATATATATATTATATATATATATTTATATATATAATTTCACAACCTCTCCAAATTCCTTTAATTAATTAATTAATTACTTGTTAAAAAAATCAAAGGTATTTGATTCATTCCTATAAATAAATTGTTGTCCCCAAAGAAATGTAGAAAATTTCAAATATAAAATTTGAAAAAAATGTTTTCTTCATAAAATTATTTTTCAGTTTTTAGCATCTGTGGATTTTTTTGTTGGGGGGGGGGGGGGTATGGGGGTTAGTAATGGAAAGGGGAAAGACTAGGGAAGTCCCTTTACATACCGCCACTGTCTACTACTGCTTTAAAGTTTTGTCCAGATAGCATGAAAATAGGTCTCTGTAAACAAGGGAAATGTTTGTCGCATAGGGATTCACTATTTTTGGGGTAAGTTGTTGTTGTTATTGATGTTGTCGTCCATCCCCCTTTTAAAGCTGATCAAAGGGTAAATACAACTGTTTCTGAAAATGGAACTAAGCTTTTCACTTTAAAAGTGAAATATATTAATTTCAGGTGTGCATGTACAGTTCCAAGTTTAGCCTGATGAGAGGAATTTGTGTGTGTTTGTGTAATCTACTTACCCTTCATCACCTGATAAGTGCGTGTATACGCAATATCCCCAATTTTTTTCTCTTATTGGATGTTGTTACTAACAATTATGAGATTCGAACTCAAGCACTTCGGTTAGGGATTACGCTAACATCTCAAGGCCACCAAGAAGTACTTAAGACCCCCAGTCGATATTTGTGGCAAGAGTGGATTTACCCTATTCTTGCTTAAACCATCTTGTGTACATTCAAATCTCATCGTGGGATTTTGCTCCTTTAGTGCATTTAGCTTACTCTCTCTCTCTCTCTCTCTCTCCTCTCTCTCTCTCTCTCTCTCAAAGGATTCGTCACCCCTCCAGACCTCTCTCTCTCTCTCTCTCTCTCTCTCTCTCTCTCAAGGATTCGTCACCCCTCCAGACCTCTCTCTCTCTCTCTCTCTCTCTCTCTCTCTCTCTCAAAGGATTCGTCACCCCTCCAGACCCCCCCCCCTCCCTCTCTCTCTCTCTCTCTCTCTCTCTCTCTCTCTCAAAGTTAGAGATCTGAAGGTTTCGTTACCCCTCCAGACCTCTCTCTCTCTCTCTCTCTCTCTCTCTATCTCTCTCTCTCTCTCTCTCTCTCTCTCTCTCTCTCCAAAGTTAGACATTTAAGGGATGCGTCACCCCCTCCATATCTCTCTCTCTCTCTCTCTCTCTCTCTCTCTCTCTCTCCAAAATTAGACATCTAAGGGATACCGTCACCCCCTCCAGATCTCTCTCTCTCTCATCTCTCCAAAGTTAGACATGTAAAGGATTCATCATCTCTGCAGACATCTCAAGACAAGTGCATCAAATTTTTGGGCAAACTTCAAAAAGTGAATATAATGGCGGTGTCCATTAAAACTATTATTACGAGAAACCGGATGTTTATTTACTTGTGTGGTTTTTTATGCTTCTCTCTGCTCCTGTTAATTATGATTTAATCAGTTAATCATTTTTGTCTTTTTGTGTTATGGAAAATTACTTGGCTAATTAACTTTCGAGAATTTTATGGTTTACTTCGGCGTAAACATAATCTCGATATTATCCGTTTGCGACATGTTTTGCTGGGTTTGTCTTGACTTGTCTTATTTTGTCTTATCTTGTCTTGTATTATCTCTTCTTGTGTTGTTTTATCTTGTATTAGGTCCGTTAATTTCTTGTTTTCATTCTGTTTTCATTCCCCCGTTATAACTGGCATTTACTCAGTAAATAGTGTGATTACCTCCGCCAGCGAAGTTGGAAGGAGGTTATGTTTTACTCCCTCATAGTGTGTTTGTGTTTGTTTGTGAACAACTTCCTGAACACAATTTTAATCGTAGAGTAGTGAAATTGTAAGGATCAACTGCTATGTAAAAAGCTGGAAATTATAAAATTTTGGAATGTCAAGATCAAAGATCGAGGTCACGGTCAAGCAAAATGTCTAATTCACGTAATGAGCCATACGTTTGGACATCGTGGTAACAGATACTTTAAACTTGGTTCATATTTTAGTGTGTGAATATCCACGCCAATTAATACGTGTCAAGGTGAAGGGTCTAGCAAAAGGTTGAGAAATAGGCTGCCGCGGCGGAGGTCTGCGCTCTACTGACTGCCCCTCTAGTTGAGAATGTTAACGCTATTTATCAAATTTAGTATTTCTTTCCGAGATACTTTTTTTTAATATATCTGAGTATTGAATGCCGTTATAAATGAATGTTTTCGAGAATGTCCTTATTTGTACACATTGTTCCATTTCAGATTTATTATAAGTAAATTTGTATCTTGCATAGTACTTTTAATGCGAAAGTAATATTTACTTCAGCGTATTCAATTTAGCATTCTGACGCATTCTCAATTCAATTGTAACGACGCATCTGATTGGCTATCTCCCTTACTGTATATAATAAAGAGCAAGAGTATATAATATATACATATATATATATATATATATATATATATATATATATATATATATATATATATATATATATATATATATATATATATATATATTGTCTGTCATGCTCATGGGAGAGAGAAAGTAGTCATACCCTGGTGATATGCAGTAACCCGAGAGGAAAGGGGTAGAGGATGGGAAGGGTTGAATGTGTGTGTTTACCTGCATAACTATCTATATATTTAGACGTCATTTTTGACAGCTTGGGTACACTATAGACAATTTTTGTTAGCGAGGCAGATTTGCACAGACTCGCGGCGGTGCCCTTTTAGCTCGGACAAGTTTCCTGATCGCTGATTGTTTGGACAAGATACTTCTAACCAATCAGCGATCAGGGAACTTTTCAGAGCTAAAAGGGCACCGCTGCGAATCGGTGCAAATGCGCCTCATTAAAAGAAAAAATTGACTATAGTGTTATATTTTTCCTTTCAGGCAAACTCTGATACTTACTCAAAATACATTATTCATATTGCTTTATTTATCTCTCCCCTTACAGAATGCAGGCAAATTTTGCTTTCATCATTGTATTAAGTCTTATTCCCTAACTTAAATTCACCGAATCATATTACTTTTTACCTAATTGAGTTAAAAAAAAAATAGTTTAATCCAATGATATGATTAAAATTTACTTTACCCTGTGTAAGAGGTAAGCCATATAAAAGAACATGAATATTTTCAGAGCTTATAAGAGTGTTGGACGTGACATAGGAGTGAAACCATAGAATTAGACATACCCCCCCCCCCCCCACACCTTATGCAAGAGATAGTTAGAACATCGAAATTGGTCGCGCTCGTACGATCTAGCTTACGTTATAATAATTTTAAAGCATGTATTCTTTAACTAGTGTACGTAACCAGTCAAAAATGATGGCTGAATATTTAGGTAGATATGCACAGACACAAACATACGTACACATGTTCAACTCTTCCCACCCTTGAAATTTTTTTTTTTCTTTTTAACTATCTCTTGTAGTTTGTTTATTTCCTTATTTCCTTCCATCACTGGGCTGTTTTCCCTGTCGGAGCCCTTAGGCTTATAGCATCCTGGTTTTCCAATTAGGGTTGTAACTTAGCAAGTAATAATAATAATAATAATAATAATAATAATAATAATAATAATAATAATAATAATATCATCACATGGTAGTTTGGGTAATTTGTGGGAGATTGTAGTTTTCTGAGTGGTTCCCGTTCAGTTTGACAATATATATATATATATATATATATATATATATATATATATATATATATATATATATATATATATATATATATATAGATCTTTGTTATATAGGGGAGTAGGGGAGATGGATCGTACAAATAGCAAATAAGGAAATCTGCATAATCCCTGCCAAAGCCTTTTCCATGAGTCATCTAGGCTACATTATAAACCTGAAAGTATATTTTTAGCTTTTTTTTTTTTTTTATTTTTTACCGAAAATTAGGATACGAGAAGTTATTCTTAGAGAGCAAACTATCATAATCCTACCAACGTATGTGGCTACGTCAAACCGAATTCTAACAGCCATGCCTTCTCTATCATAAGGTTCAACATTACACAGTATTCCAGAAGTTTTATTCCAGCTGTGACCAAGTTGTGGAATAATCCTTATCAGGTAGAACTTCATAAGTTAAAACTTGCAGCGAATGTTTTTAAGATGAACAGGCTGACATAAGTCTCTTTTTATAGTTTATATATGGAGATCTGTTTTAATGTGGTTACTGTTCCTATATTATTTAATTTTAAGTCCATTCCTTCTCTTGTAGTTTATTTATTTCGTTTATTCCTTTCGTCTCAGGGCTATTTTTCCCTGTTGGAGCTCATGGCCTTACAGCATTCTGTTTTTTCAATTAGGGTTGTAGCTTACGTGATAGTAGTAGTAGTAGTAGTAGCAGTAGTAGTAGTAGTAGTAGTAGTAGTAGTAGTAGTAGTAGTAGATTATTATTATTATTATTATTATTATTATTATTATTATTATTAGCTAAGCTACAACCCTAGTTGGAAAAGCAAGATGCTATATGTGCAAGGGTTTCGAGAGGGAAAAATAGCCCAGTTAGGAAAGGAAATGTGGAAATAAATAAACGATATAATAATAATAATAATAATAATAATAATAATAATAATAATAATAATAATAATAATAATAATAATAATAATAATAATAATAATAATAATAATAATAATAATACAAACAAGTATTTAAATTAAAATCGCTAAAAGCAAATTGGACAGAGGTTTTGGGTTCCCCATGTCTGTCTGTTCGTATATCTGTTTGTTAGCTTTCGTATCTGAACAGTGTCAGTTATTACATAATGTCTTTAGAAATTCATGATAGATTTCAATTAGAATGAGAGGAAGGGTGGCGTTCGTGTTACGCAAGAGTCAATTAGATTTTGAGATGGATCTGAAAAGATGTACAGGATATTTTCATTGCCCCAAAGAATTTTTATTTGGAATAGGGTAAGGGCGATAAAAATGGTAATTGCCAAAGGAAGTGTTAATTAGATTTTGCAGAAACAAGTTTTTTTTTTTTTTGTAAGTTCCATTCATCATCATCATTATCTCACATCACCATCATCATCATCTTCTACGCCTATTGACGCAAAGGGCCTCGGTTAGATTCCGCTAGTCGTCTCTGTCTTGAGCTTTTAAATCATTACTACTCCATTCTTCTTGTCCCACTTCACCCTTCCTAGTCCTCTGCCATGTAGGCCTGGGTCTTCATGGTGTTTAATTACTTTCTGCAAAATTATGCCCATTAGTTATCAACAATCGTTTGGAATTATATTACTTGAATGTGGATTCTAGTTGGTGGTGTAAGATTTTTTTTTTAAACTTCTTGATGGCGTTTCATTAATATTACATCAATCGTCGATGTAATTTTGCAATAATCGTAAACTGATACATTTTTTTCAGTATCTTAGAATTGTAGTTTCAAACCAATTATCCTATCAAACTTTAACTTTCTTTCATCATACATTAACTTTCTTTCATTTTCAAGTATTGATTGTTTCATCATCTATTTTTTTTCATTTTAATAGTCACGTAATTTTTTTTTCACTACAAGTAGGCCTATAACAAATCTATCTTTGCATAATCGGCACCCATCGTTAGTCATTATTTGACGATTACTTCTTTTCCTTTCCCCTTTTCAGTGGATATATCTTAACGTAGTGATAGGGTTTGCGTATCGCCATGATCAGCAAATCTGTATTAGTCAGGGCCACCCATACTAGGATGGTTTCCTGCGAGCGATCATATGAAAAAAAATCCCACCATCACCAATCCGCAGTTGTCATCGTAGTGATGAAAACTGGCCAAATTCCAGGCACGAATTAACATGTCTAAGGCCTTTGTCCTACAGTGGGTAGAAACGACATTTATTATTATTATTATTATTATTATTATCATTATTATTATTATTATTATTATTAAATGCTAAGCTATAACCCTAATCGGAAAAGCAGGATGCTATAAGTCCAGGGGCTCCAACAGGGAAAATAGCCCACTGAGGAAAGGAAAGGAAATGAGGAAAAATTTAATATTTTAAGAATAGTAACAATATTGAAATAAATATTTCCTTTTAAATATAAAAATTTAACTAAACAAGAGGAAGAAAAATAGATAGAAAAGTGTGCTCGAGTGTACCCTCAAGCAAGAGAACTCTAACCCAAGGCAGTGTAAGGCCATGGTACAGAGGCTATGGCACTACCCAAGAATAGAGAACAATGGTTTGATTTTGGAGTGTCCTACTCCTAGAAGAGCGGATTACCATAGCTAAAAAGTCTCTTCTACCCTTACCAAGAGGAAAGTATCCACTGGACAATTACAGTACAGTAGTTAACCCCTTGGGTGAAGAAGAATTGTTTGGCAATCTCAGTGTTGTCAGGTGTATGAGGACAGAGGAGAATCTGTAAAGAATAGGCCAGACTATTCGGTGTCTGTGTAGGCAAAGGGAAAGAACCGTAACCAGAGAGAAGGGTCCTATGTAGTACTGTCTGGCCAGTCAAAAGACCCATAACTCCAGCGGTAGTATCTCAACAGGCGGCTGGTGCCCAGGCCAACCTACTACCTATCAATGATGTTATTTCCTATACGTTTATCCTTTTGTCTATGCCAAACCCTAGACATGAATGGGCATGTCTGAGGCCTTTGACCTACATTGGACTAGAAGCAGCTGCATTTGTTGTTGATGTTGTTGTTGATGTTGCCATTGTTGTTGTAGTTGGTATATCCGTTACGTTTAGTCTTTGTATTATTTATATCGTCACGCTTTATCCCCTTTTCTATTATCCAAAGCAGATAAATATAACACAGGCTCCCGATAAGGACGACCATCTAATTTACAAACGCAAGAGATAAATGCTCCCTCCATTCATCTCTAAAGGAGGGAGGGGTAGGGGGAGGGAGAGGGGGTAGGACGAAGGGACAGGAATCCTGGACTATTCAGCCGAGTTAGATAACCTTCGAGGGGGATTAGTTTAATGTACTGAGAAATATATAGCATTAAGTTAACGGACTGGACGTAATCTCCAGGCGGTTTTTTATGGGATACATGACAACTATGGGTCTCTGGTAATTCAATGAATGACAAGAAGTCGCTCGTCACTCAAAATATATCACGCTCTGATTATGCCATTGTCGTTATTCCTGTCTTATTTCTTTACCTTTGCTAACTTGTGGCAGATATCGGTAGCTATTGGTATTCAAATTTTGGTATTTTCTCAGCATTTTTCAGCCAATGAATCTACTGTATATTTCCGATAACCTTTCGGGATGTTGTAGAGCCTTAGTATTTTTTTTTGGGGGGGGGGGGGGGGGGGTGGGTGGGTGGAGGGGTTGTTAATGCAGCAGTTCAGTGGTACCTTTTAGGATACTCTGTTATGGCCTATTGGAAACATCCCTGCCTGGCGTTCTGCTGGACGGGAGATCGAGTTACACTCAAACTCTATAGTTTCTTGTAGTGTCTGCAACCTCACCATCCTTATGAGCTAAGAATGGGCGGTATTTGGGGAAGCTGTAGGTCTATCTGCTGAGTAATCAGCAGCCATTGCCTGGCCCTCTCTGGTCCTAGCTCTGGGCGTTGATCATATGGATATATGGTCAGCCTGTAGGATATTGTCCTGCTAATCTGGGCAATGACACTGTCCCTTGCCTCTGCCATTCATGATTAACCTTTAAACCGGGACACACTTACACATTTGAAAGATATGAATCAATGATACTTATGATGGATTCTTTGTATGCTGTTACTTTGAGGTGGGGCGGGTGTATAAGGATCCTTGCCAAATTTATAGGGTTTTATGAATCATTGAAATGGATGGAGGATATGATGTTAAACTTGGTCCTCTGGAGGATGTATTCAATCACTAGTTCCCCTGGAGAATGTTAGGAATCAATAATGCTTATAGAGATATTGTTAATCACAAGTGCCTTTGTAGGCTGTTATGAATCCCTAGTACTTCTGTATGTTGTGATGGTTCACTAGCTCACCAGAAGGATGTTATTATCCAATAGTCCTTCTGGAGATGGTATGAATCTCTATTTTCTCTGGAGGATTTAAGAATTACTTGTGGCTCAGGGGATTGAATGAATCACTCGAGGCTCCGGAGCCATTAGTAATTCCCTAAATCTTTCAGAGGGACTATAGATGCTTCTGGATGATGTAATGAATTATTAGGGGCTTTGGAGGATGTTTTGAATCTCTAGGTCCTCTTGATGATGTAATGAATCACTAGTGCTTCTGGTGGATGTTATGAAACACTAATGCTTCTTTTCATATGTTTCTGGATGATGTTATAAATCACTAGTGTGTCTGAAGTATAGTATGATGTGATTCACTTTTTATTCTGGAAGATGTTATGAATCTCTAGAGGCTGTTAAGCATCATTAGTGCCTCTGGAGTAGGTTATGAATCACTAGTTCTCCTGTAAGATATTATGAATCATTAGTGGCTCTGGGGGATGTTATGAATCACTTGTGGCTCTTGAGGATGTAATGAATCCCTAGTGGCTCTGGAGGATGTAACGAATCCCTAGTGGCTCTGGAGTATGTAATGAATTCCCAGTGGCTCTGGGGGATGTAATGAATCCAGAGTGGCTCTGGAGGATGTAATGAAACCCTAGTGGCTCTGGAGGATGTAATGAATCCCTAGTGGCTCTGGAGGATGTAATGAAACCCTAGTGGCTCTGGAGGATGTAACGAATCCCTAGTGGCTCTAGAGGATGTTATGAATTAGAGGCTCTGGAGGATGTAATGAATCCCTAGTGGCTCTGGAGGATGTAATGAATCCCTAGTGGCTCTGGAGGATGTAATGAATTCCTAATGGCTCTGGAGTATGTAATGAATCCCCAGTGGCTCTGGAGGATGTTATAAATCCCAAGTGGTTCTGGAGGATGCAATAAATACCTAGTGATTCTGGAGGATGTAATGAACCTCTAGTGGCTATGCAGGATGTTATAAATCCCAAGTGGTTCTGGAGGATGCAATGAATCCCTAGTGGCTCTAGAGGATGTTATGAATTAGAGGCTCTGGAGGATGTAATGAATCCCTAGTGGCTCTGGAGGATGTAATGAATCCCTAGTGGCTCTGGAGGATGTAATGAATCCCTAGTGGCTCTGGAGGATGTAATGAATTCCTAATGGCTCTGGAGGATGTAATGAATCCCCAGTGGCTCTGGAGGATGTTATAAATCCCAAGTGGTTCTGGAGGATGCAATAAATACCTAGTGGCTCTGGAGGATGTAATGAACCTCTAGTGGCTATGCAGGATGTTATAAATCCCAAGTGGTTCTGGAGGATGCAATGAATCCCTAGTGGCTCTGGAGGATGCTATAAATTCCAAGTGCCTCTGGAGCATGTTATGAATCCCTTGTGTCCCTGGAGGATACTGCAATCCACTACTGAATATTTAGAATATATCAAGTGTTGCTGGAAAGTTGAATACTGATATCCTTATAGAATGTGGTAGATATGATTAGGAGTTTAGCTACAGATAATCACGGGTATTTTTTAGGTTGTTGTATAATTAGGGTCTTTATATGATGCTTTGATTTGAGGATTATGTGGATAACGGATGCTTATAAGGGATTCAGTGGTTACCTCGTAGAGGACATTGTAAGGAACTGGTAATTGGAAGAATCTGTGAATGATTTGGTACTTTTAGAAGATTCTGTGGGTAATTGAATGTTACTATTGAAGGATACTATGTATAACATGGTACCTTTAACGAATGATGTATATAACTCGTAATTTTAGAAGACAGTATGGATAACTGGTACTTCCAGAGGATGCTTTAGATTAATGGTAGTTTTTAAGGATGCTGTGAATAACTGATATTTTTGTAGGGTGCTGGAAGTTAAATGTACTTTAAATGAGTGCTGTGGATATTTAGAACCTTTTTGGATGCTTTAAATCGTTTAACCTTTTAGAGAATGCTATAGAATACTTTTACTGTAAAAGGATGTGAGTTATGAACCGGTTTCTTCAAGACGAATCTGGGTATAACCAATATTATTTAGGCGATGGTGGGGATAACTGGTACTGTAAGAAAAATGAGGGGATAATTGGTGCTTTTAAAAGATGCTGTAGGTAATTGGAACCCTTAGAGGATGATGTAGATTAAGGGTATTGTAATAGGATGCAAACGGTGACTGATACGTTTTTTAAAATTTGTGGTGTACTTGTACTGTATGAGGATGAGAGTATACCTGGGTACCTGGTGCCTTTAGAGGATACTGTTGATGGATACTACCTTTAAATGATGCTATTGATAGCTGCCGGGGTACCTTTGTAACGTCCTCTGCATAACTGGTACCATTAGAGGATGGTATGGTTAACTTGTACTATAAGACCATGCTGTGGATAACTGGTAGATTTACAGTAAGAGATTACTACGGATAATTGGTATGATACCTTTAAAGGGTGTTTTGGATAACTGTTAACTTTGAAGAATGATGCAGATAGCTGTTACCATTATCAAATTTTATGGATAACTGGTACTGTAAGAAGGTGTTGAGGATATTTGGTACCTCTACAAGAAACTATGGATAACTTACCATTAGAGGAGGCTATGTATGACTGGTGTGGTACCTTTAGATGGTTTGCGGATAACTGGTACCTTCAGAACATGCAGGGGATACCTGGTACTTTAAGCGGATGCTCTTGATAATTGGTGCTGTTTGAGGATGGTATGGATAACTGATTTGATACCTTAGATGGTCCTGTAATTAACGGATACCGTTAGAGGTTGCTCTCAATAACTAATGCCCTTAGAGAATGTAGTAGATCGCTTCTTTGTCTGCATCTTTTCCCACTTTTATGTGGGGTGGATGTTTCTGGCCAGCGTTCTCCGTCTACCTCTGTCCCACACTTCATCACCGGTTAATACCTTTGATCGAAGGTCATCCTTGATACAGCCCATCCACCTTCACTTTGGTCTCCCTCTCCTCCTTCCCTGTACCTCCATTTCCATCACTCTCCTTCCAATATACTGTTCATCTCTTCTCATGACATGACCATACCATCTCAGTCTACTTTCTTAGAATGCAGTAGATCAGTGAATTGTTTAAAGATGTTGCAGATCACTTGTGTCTTTAGTAGTTGTATGGATCTCTGGTACTTTTAGTGGTGTGCTGTGCTCAATAGAGGCTTTTTGAAGTCGCTGGTACCGTTGAAAATTTGATGATTTGTGGGTCAGTGAAGCCGTTCTGTATGCTGAGAATTAATGATACTTTAGAGGATGTTGTAAATCATGTACCATTGGAGAATGATGTGCATCTCGGCTGTATATATTTTGTGTATTACTGGTACAACTTAAAAAAATCATAGTACCGTTATTGAAGGTTTGATAAAAATTGAATGCACTTTTTAAGATTGAAGTCAAGAGGGAGACTTTATGATATATAAAATAATCTAGTTTTGAAATATTCACGCGTATATACTCAAGTTTGAATAATTTAAAATTATTTCCTTCAAGCGCATAATTTTTGTGTGATGAAAATATATTCATAAGCATTTCTTGTTCAATACGAACTACATTATTTTGAATGATAATAACCATTTGTATTTACTTTATTTTACTTTAGAACTACACCTACGTATTTTATGTTAATGGGAAAGACGAACTCTTATTTTACTTTAATATGAAACACGCTCGCCTAATTTATTTTCCCATAAGATTCATTAATATCCGCATGAAATACGTACTTGCATCTCTTTGCGCACGAAACACACGCTTATATACAGCAAGCAACTTGGAAGCAAATCTCAAATGCAGCAGCTTACCAAAACGCATAACTGTGACTGGTTTGCCATTCCAGGATTTCTGGAAAGCTCTTCTGAACTATGTCGTCACGCTAAATTTCTCGCTGGTTGGTGTACGTGTAGGCTCGAGGAACATTCAGGAGACACCAGACGATGTGATGAAGTCAATGTATAAACGTAGTTGTGAAGTAAATGCAGACTTTGGACAAATAAATGAGAATCATAGGCGGCGAAGGAAAAGTTGGATGTTTGCATGTCATTATTACATAGACACACACACACACACACACACATATATATATATATATATATATATATATATATATATGTATGTATGTATGTATATATATATATATATATATAATTATATATATATATATATATATATATACACATATATATACTTATAGCCTATATGTATACACACGCACACACACACACACACACACACATATATATATATATATATATATATATATATATATATATATATATATATATATATATATATATATATATATATATATATATATCACACCAAGGCACTTCCCCAATTTTTGTCGGTAGCCAACATAAAAAAAAGAAAAAAAATTACTTTTCTTCTCTTCGCTCCTCCCAGCCTGACGAGGTATTCAGCAGAGTTTGATTGGTACTGCTAGGGTGCCACAGCTCGCCCTCCCCCGTTATCCACCACAATTGAGTCTTTATTTGCTGAATCCCCTACTGCTGCCACCTCAGCGGTCACCAAGGCGATCGGAGAAAGCAGCCGAGCCTATCGGAATTGCGTCACAATCGTTAGCCATTCATTCCTACATCTAGCACGCTCTTTTGCCTCTCTCACATCTGTCCTCCTATCTATCTATCTCAGCCACTTTGTTTTACATGCATTGCTGCCAACAGTTTTGCTTTTGCAAGCCGCGTTGCCAACAGCTTTGCTTTCGCAGTGTTGCCAACAGCTTTTTTGTTAAAGACAGCGTTATCTGCTGCAATGTACACTGTCAGACTACGTCTCCTTCGCTTCCCGTGAAGTGTACCGGAATTAAGGTAGCCAACGGTACACCTTTGCTTCTCGTGAAGTGTACCTGAATTAAGGCAGCCAACGGTACACCTTTGCTTCTCGTGAAGTGTACCGGAATTAAGGCATCCAACGGTACACCTAAGTAACGATGAAGCTGTAATTTCTTGTGACTACTGTGACAACGCTCTCTTAGATCAGCCACCATTGTCTTTGACCATCTAAAGATAAGCCATTTTGTTTGACCTATCGGGGAAAAAAAAAGGAAGGAAGAGTCCGGCTCATTTAGCTTGATGGCGTGATTCAGCCCGCTCTTATTATGCGCTTATCAACACTGCACGTGGTCAGGTGGCGAGCTAGATTTGAACAATATTGCTCTCATCAATTCGAGTAATGCTCGATTATCCCCTCGCATTGCCATTCCAATCGCCACATTTCCACCCCTTACATTTCCTGAAACATTCACGTATCAAGCAGCATTTATCGTCGACTTGCATGATAGTCATTCATTGGAGAATGCCCTGCAGAGCTCGAAATATCAACAAGGGGATGTGGTGGCCTATTGGAAACGTCCTTGCTTGGTGATATGCCGGCCTTGGATTCGAGTCCCGCTCAAGTTCGATAGTTTCTTGTAGTGTCTGCGACCTCACCATCCTTGTGACCTGAGGCATCAGCATCTATTGCCTGGTACTCCCTGGTCCTAGTTTGTGTATATGGTCAGTCTCTAGGGCGTTGTCACTGGCCCATGTCTCTGCCATTCGTGAGCGGCCTTTATGTCTTTAAACGGACCTGACTCTGCACTCTTCTTGACTGCTTCAAATCGCGGCGAAAACCAGTAAGGAGGTAAACAATACTTGCGTCTATAACCAGTTCTTTTAAAGGTTTACAGGGCACTTATGAATGACAGAGGCAAGGGATAGTGACAATGCCCTAGAAACTGACACACACACACACACATACATATATATATATATATATATATATATATATATATATATATGTATGTATGTATGTATGTATGTATGTATGTATGTATGTATGTATGGTCAGCACCCAAGCCCCCCTCGACCCAAACTAGGACCAGGAAGGGCTAGGCATTAGCTGATGATGTCAACAGGTATAATTTTAGGCTCCCTAATCCCCTTATCCTCAGCTCACAAGGATGGTGAGGTTTCAGACACTACAAGAAACAATAGAGTTTGAGCTGGGCTCAATCCCCCGTACAGTAGAACCAGATAAGGACGTTTCCAATAGCCCACTCTCTCTCTCTCTCTCTCTCTCTCTCTCTCTCTCTCTCTCTCTCTCTCTCTCTCTCTCTCTCTCTCTCTCTCGCTCTCTCTCACACCTCATCCACCTCCTCGCCCTGTGGTTCTCTCTTGTCATTCCCCTTTTCTCCTCCTTTCTTTGTCTTCCGCTTCCTGCAAACAACATCCTGTGAGATGTCATAATATCGCGCTGATGTCCGGTGTTCCTATTGTCACGGGGGAAGAAGAGGCAGCGAAGGCGATATATAAACAGTGACGAATTCTCTTGTCGATGTTTTCTCATTCTTTCGGGGACTTTTGTCTCCGTGTGTTTGTTTTACGTCCTCCTCCTCCTCCTTCTAAATATAGGTTTGTTTTGGTCCTTGTTCTCTTTTATTTGCTTCTGAAAGGCGGTTCTTTTCGCTTTTTATTCACACATTGAATTGTTTTTGTATTGTTTGGATGGTGAGAAGCAGATTTCTTACAGTTTTTCATATATAATTTTCTTTGTTTTTAATATCTCAGAATATTTATATTTGTTTTTAAATGGCAATCACTTTCAACATCTAAGATGGAAGGAGGTTACCTAATCATCAGATTGTGTTTAGTGGGGAGACCTAATGATAATATTGTATTTGGTGGGGGACCTAAGTATAGGATTGTATTTGGTGGGGGCACCTTATCGTATGATTGTATTTGGTGGGGGGGGGACCTAATCATATGATTGTATTGGGGGGACCTAATCATATGATTGTATGGGTGGGGGACCTAATCATATGATTGTATTGGGTGGGGGGGGACCTAATCATGAGATTGTAGTTGGTTGGGGGACCTAATCATACGACTGTATTTAGTGGGGCCACCTAATCATACGATTGTATATGGTGGAGCGACCTAATCATATGATTGTATTTAGTGGGGGTGGACCTAATGATACGATTTTAATCAGTGTGGGTGACCTAATCATCCGATTGTTTTCTAGTGGTTCAGGGCGTGGCTGGATGTCAGTCCACAAGATTCGTGGAAATTAATGATGAGCCAAGAAAAGGCTGTTATAGATGTTTAGATGAGTTTAGTAAGTTTTCTCCTTCGGGTTTTATTTTTTAAGGTTATAGTTAGCAGGAAGACTACGCACGAAAATAGTAACAGCCATAGTAGCAGCAGTTACTTTCTTTAGAGCTTTAATAGCTGTATTTTTGGTGACTGATATCTATATAACTTTGATAGTAATAACAATAAGTGCCATCTTTATAGAGGTTTGATGGAGGAGGATGCTTATGATAGAAGGTAACCGACTCCTTAATTTAGGGATAATAGTGGGAAAGGAGAGTAAATTGACATGTGTAGCGATAATTAGTAAAAGAAAAGAAATTACAATAAAATAAAATCATAATCAACTCTCCTTTGGTTCATCGCCCACTTCTTCGGAAAATATTAATGAAATCCTTCATCACCTTCTACAGCTTCGTTGGAGGTTTTAATTTTTAAAGGCCACTCGTGAATGGCAGAAGAAAGGGATAGTGATAACGCTCTAGCCAGCAGGACAATGCCATAGAGACTCACCATATATACATTTGATCAGCGCCCAAGCCACCTTTCCACCCAAGATAGGACCAGGGAAGGCCATGCAATGGTTTCTGATGACTCAACAAGTAGACCTGTAGGCTTTCCCAAACCTCCCATCCTTAGCTTACAAGGAACTATCGCGTTTCAGTAGGACTCGAACCCCAGTCCGGCGATCGCAGGCAGGGACGTTTCCAATAGGCCAACACAACCCTATTTCTAGTGGAAACGCTCTGACTAACTGCTCATCAAGTAGGACTTTTGGTTAATTTTTTTGTCAGAGCATGTCTTTCCTTTAAATTTTTTGTCAGAGCATGTCTTTCCTTTAAATTTTTTTTCAGAGCATGTCTTTCCTTAAAATTTTTTGTCAGACCATGTCTTCTTTTTTTTTTTAAGTATTTTGTTACACAAGAATTATTATATTTTTTATTGACCTCATAAACATAAGTCAAGATGGCAGATATAATATTCATAAATCTTCTAAAGAAGGATTCCCCCCCCCCCCTCTCTCTCTCTCTCTCTCTCTCTCTCAGATTTTTGCACCCTTTTTCGTTCTACTCTGACTTCATATAGTTTTGGCGTCGAGCCATCTGGCCAAGCTGCCTTTTTTTATTTAGTTCATATTTCTTTTAAGTAATTTTATACTCTCTCTTGTATATTGCCTTTACATTTTTAATTTTTGTCTTTGGTATCAATTTTCCACTTCACATGTTATTGGTTGATTGCTATTCAAGTTATTCTTTTATTTTATAATTTAATTTCTTGATATTTATTCGTGTTTTCTTCTAGGTATCCTTTTCATACATCGTAATTTTATGTTGTGTGTATATTAACGAAAATTGTTGAAAATTATTGAAGGGAAATTACATATTTAATCATGTTTATTATGTTTGAGACCCTGTGATCGAATTAATTTGATTTGGAAAGGTATGCTTTAATTAAATTAGTTAAATTAATTTGATGTTTATATGTATGTGGATTCTTGTCAGGATATTTTAATGAGGGTTAAGTGAATGAGTTTAAAAAAGTATATGTGTACTTATCGCAATACTTATTTTTGGGTTTATGTAAATTGATTCGATTTTTAAAAGGATGTGGATTCCTATCATGATAATTTATTTTGGGGTTTACTTAAATCTCCTGTATAAAAAGAGCAAGTGT
>NW_027170665.1:843981-851481 GCF_036898095.1 Palaemon carinicauda
CATACGTTTGTGGTACAGATTGTATATCTGATTGTTTTTATTATTATTATTATTATTATTATTATTATTATTATTATTATTATTATTATTACAGTT
The DNA here is from genome assembly GCF_036898095.1 of Palaemon carinicauda. Classification (NCBI taxonomy): domain Eukaryota; kingdom Metazoa; phylum Arthropoda; class Malacostraca; order Decapoda; family Palaemonidae; genus Palaemon; species Palaemon carinicauda. The sequence goes on from NW_027170665.1 coordinate 844,078, forward strand.
GTCCTATATATCCTCGTTATCTATTATTGCTTTTTTCTGTTCTTTATATTTTTTCTTGCTCTCTAGTCTTCAGAAAAAATAATCAAAGGGCCACCAACAATCCTCTTCAGCCTTATGAGTCTTTACTCAATCCTCTTTTCCTCTAGTTTATTAAACGTCTTTTTACTATTCCTCACATTATTTAAATGTCTTCGTTTCAGGTATACACAAGTTCTTATAAAAATGCTAATAGATTGTTTTACCATTGCTTACAGTTTCAATATCATTTCTTTGCTCTTTTTTTTATTTGTGATTTCTTGTGACCAGTACTGAAATCATTCACACTCTTTTTCTTATCTCTCTCGCCCACTTAGAATCTAGAGCAGATGTGTTTTGAGTAATTTTTTTATTTGGCATGTTAAAATTTCTTTATATATTCATTTTTACTGACCTTTGTAAGTGTGACACCAGTTATGTTATAGGTCTTTAAAATGGACTACACCATATGGGGTGCTCTAAATATTTGCGCAGAATTCTTAGGAAATGGAAATAAACATAAAGTGTATCTTTAGTGTAAATTTTTCATCAAATAATATATTCTCTCTCTCTCTCTCTCTCTCTCTCTCTCTCTCTCTCTCTCTCTCTCTCTCTCTCTCTCTCTCTCTCTCTCTCTCTCTCCGTATATTCTTTGTGTAAATATTTGATTAAACAATATTATGTCATCCCTTGAGAATGTGCAAGTTAAGAAAGATTTGCTTACATTTAAGAACAAACACGTACATAAAGTTGAAAGGTCTCTGAAGTTATTAGTAACTTTATTTATATTTTTTGAAGAAAGCTGAAACGAAACACATGACTTCTCACTTCTGTCTGAAATCCATTGAAAATCTTGTTTAATCACTCCGCAAAAAGATCCTGCAGAAAGATCCTACAAAAAGATCCTTCAGACAGATCCTACAAAAAAGATAATTCAGAAGGATCCTACAAAAAGATCCTACAGAAAGATCCTATTAGTTGATTAAAAGTTCAATCCAAAATTTACTCGGCACCATTCACCCCCCCCTTCCCCCTCCCCCCTACCCCCTTCCCCCTCCCCCCTCCCCCCCTCTCCCCCGCCCCCTCCCCCTCCTTGTCTCTACAGATAGCTCCTAAGAGCCTATTTCTATGCAAGAGCGTTGGATGTACTAAACCTATTTCTAAAACTATAGAATTAGAAGTTCATAAATCTCAAGTTTTTAGATTGAAAGTAGAGAAAAGTTTCAGTCTTTAGAGAGATTGAAAGAGGAAAGGAAGTGAAAATAGAAATAGAAGGAAGACGGAAGAGCCATTATTTGATCATTAGGTAATTGAGATTTCCAATTTGGAAAAAAGGTCGTAAATATTTATTGATGGGAAAATAATTGCATTTAATCCAAAACTGAATTAGGTTTTCTTTGGTAAAAGTTGAATCTTTATTCATTTGTTTCCCAGGGGAAGAGAAGGAGTAGAAACTGGATGATAAGGAGTGGGTGAGGACACTGGAGAGAAAGGATTTTTAGGATATAGAAAGGTTAGAACGTAGACATAATTTTCCTTTCTTCTTTCTCTTCAAGTTTCTCTGACACTTTTAGGTTTTTAGATGTTTTTTTCCACGGTTGAGATTTAAACCTTTAAAGACCACTCATTAATAGGAAAGGCAAGGGACAGTGTCAATGCCATAGAGACTGACCGTATATCCCTATGATCAGCGCCCAAACCCCTCTCAACCCAAGCTAGGACCAGGGAGGGCCAGACAATGACTGCTGATGACTCAGCAGGTAGACCTATATGCTCCCCCAAACACCCCATCCCTAACTCATAGGGATGATGAGGTTGCAGACACCAAAAAACTATTGAGTTTGAGTGGGAGTCCATCTCCTGTGCAGCAGAACGCCAGACATCTCCCTGCTTCCCTTGCACCAACCTGTAGGAGACACAATCTGCCAAGACTTCCGGCAACAGTTAGTTGAAATCAACCCTCTCCAGATGTTCTTACCTTTTTAGCGTTGAATGTTTTTATGTTGAACAGGCTGTTATAAGTCTTTTTTTATAGCTTATTTTATGAAATATCTATTTTTATGTTCTAACGAATTTTAAAATATCTTATGCTAATTTTTCATTACTTCTCTTTTAGTTTATATATTTCCTTATTTCCTTTCCTCACAGGGCTATTTTTCTCTGTTAGACCCTTAAGTTTATAGGGTACATGTAGCTTAGCTAGTACTAAAAATGATAATAATATGATTACTAGAAGCGATCTACATATCCAACTATTGGCCGTGGAGAGAGAGAGAGAGAGAGAGAGAGAGAGAGAGAGAGAGAGAGAGAGAGAGAGAGAGAGATCTTGTACCTCTTTATCAAGGAGCAATCCATCTTATCCTCTTCCTATCTCTTCATTTTCGACCTTCTCGATTATCTATATTCAAGTTATCATTGTTTATTTCTTTCAAGAAAAAGTTTGTTTTGTTAACACCTGGTAAGAATTTGCTTAATTATAAAAAGATAGGTGAATGAGCATTATCTCATCAGCTTTTACACCGTCCCATAGGATTTTCGATTAGAAAAAAAAAAATAATTAACTGCGTATAACATTCAGATTTTGCACAAGGCTATACGTTCCTTAGAAAACTACTAACTTGGAATAAATCTGACAGAGTTCATAATTGGAATTATAGTTAATTAAATCCTTGAATTGGTTTTTAAGATAAAAACTCATCTTTGGTAATGTTTGTTAAGCTGAGGTTCCATTTAATATTGATAAAGTTTAATATCAGACAATAGCCTCATAAGACGGAAACAAATAATCAGCAGCAGCAAATAAGCATTATTAAAAAAATCATTAAAGAATCGATTCAAGTAAATAAATCTGATTTAAATCAAATTGTTATTAATTTTTTTTAAAGAAAAAAAAAAACATGATTTTTCAACCCTGGTAGTGAGTCTTAGAGTCGCTGAATTAGCGACCAAAGTTGATCAGTTTATAGAGGTCAGAAGTTTCCGTTACCATCAAGGAAAAAGGCAGTTGATATTAGGGTCAGTGGGCCAAAAGAAAACCAAGAAAACTATAATTTTGGCTTAACGTTCAATCCCAAAGCTTATGCGGGGAATAGATTCTGGTTTTCCTTTCTGATTCGGGAATGCTGAGATTGTTATCATTTCCTTATACGTTTATGGATCTCTCTTAAAATTAGTCTTATATTTATGTATGGGCCAAGTAATTGGTTTCTTTAAGGACGTGAATAATACTAGTTACATTTTGAATTATAATTGTCGACGTGTATATATATATATATATATATATATATATATATATATATATATATATATATATGTATATTTATATATGTATATATATACACATATATATGTGTATAAATGTGTATATATATACATATACACACACACACATATATATATATATATATATATACACACATTTATATATATAAATATATATATATATATATATATATATATATCTATATATATATATCTATATGGACATATATCTACATATATATACTGTGTGTACATATATATATACACACATATATATGTATATATATATATATATATATATATATATATATATATATATATATATATATATATATATATATATATATGTATGTATAATCTCATTGGAACATGTGAAACTCAGTTGCAATATGTGCACATTCGTGCCTTAGACATGTCCTTCCGCTAGCGTCCGTTTATGGTCTTTCTATGTCAGTCTGTACCACATATTTTTTTTAGTTTGTTAATCTAACGGTTTCTCTTTCTTCCCCTGCTTCTTTGGCAATCTCTAGGGACCCATTCTGTTATTCTTTTTATCCATTTTTTATCTGTCATTCTCATTATATGTCCTGCCCATGTCCATTTCTTTTTTCTTGTTTGAATGTTCTCTACTTTATTTTGCTCTCGTAGACATGTTGCTCTTTTTTTTTCTCAGTGTTAATTCCATCATTATTTTTTCCATAGCCGAGTTGTAACTAGCTTATAGTATAAGGGTTAAGTAAGGCTTCAAGTTTCATAAGTTAGAACTGAGAGGACCATCTGATTAAATGCTTTTCTCTTCATAGAGTGTGGCTTTTGACTTTTCATAATCTAATATTGTTTACCAAAAGCTTCCCCCCCCCCATGTTTATCATCTTAATTTCGGTCGCATATCATGGAAAAACTTAAAAATAATGTCTGCATTTTTATAGAACGTTAATTTTTTTACTTATTTATTTTCATACCTACATTTCTGCTTTCTCTATTAAAATTTTCTATCATGTTTTCCAATTCTTACCATGTTTCTCTGAATAGAATTATTTCATCTGCAAATCTTAAGTTGTTAAAGTATTTCCCATTAATAATAATTCCTACATTTTCTCAACCTGTATTCTCAAAGTATTTTTTCTAGGCACGCTGTGAATAAATTAGTGGAGATGGGGTCTCCATGCCTAACTCCTTTCTCAATCGGAATGTTCTCATTATCTTCATGTAATTCTACCTGTGCACACACACACACACACACATATATATATATATATTATATATATATATATATATATATATATATATATATATATATATATATATCTATATATATATATAATATATATATATATATATATATATATATATATATATATATATATATATATATATATATATATATGCGCCCCATAAAAACAGACTTCACTCGTTGTAATAATTCCACTAAAGGAAACATAACCAGCCAAGCTATCTAGACAAACATCCCACAAAAGGATATGTCTTTTCTTCCCAACAAACGTTTGTGGAGCCACCTTTTAAGGAAATGCATAATAGAAGTAGCTCGACCTTTCCCCTCTGCAAAGCCGGGTCTCTCGGTTATTCCAACTGAACCACTAAAAGGTTGGTATCTGAAATTGATTTAGATATCCGACCATTTATTCACCTGGCAAAGATCTTGTATCTCTTCATTTGGAAACCACACTTCCCGACACCCTCCAAACAAGGAGACCAGACCTCCTGACATCCTCCAAACATGGAAACCACACCTCCTGACACCCTCCAAACAAGGAGACCTGACCTCCTGACATCCTGCAAACATGGAAACCACACCTCCTGACACCCTCCAAACAAGGAGACCTGACACCCTCCAAATAAGGAAACCAGACCTCCTGACACCCTCCAAATAAGGCAACAACATCTGACGCCAACCAAATAAGGAAACCATACCTCCTGACGCCCTCCATACAAGGAAACCACACCACCTCACACCTTCCAAACTAGGAAACCAGTTTTCCTGACACCTTCCAAGTAAGGAAACAACACCTCCTGACGCCCTTGAAATAAGGAAACCACACCTCCTGACGCCCTTAAAATAAGGAAACCACACCTCTTGACACCCTCTAAACAAGGAAACCACACACCCTACACCCTCCAAGCAAGGGAAACACACCTGATACCCTCCAAACAAAGAAACCACACCTCCTGACACCCTCCAAACAAAGAAACCACACCTTCTGACACCCTCCAAACAAAGAAACCACACCTCCTGACACCCTCCAAACAAAGAAACCACACCTCCTGACACCCTCCAAACAAGGAAACCACACCTCCTGACGCCCTTCATACAAGGAAACCACCCTTGACGCCCTTCAAACAAGGAAACCACACACCCTGCACCCTCCAAGCAAGGAAACCACACCTCCTGACACCCTCCAAACAAGGAAACCACACCTCCTGACACCCTCCAAACAAAGAATTCACACCTCCTGACACCCTCCAAACAAAGAAACCACACCTGACACCCTCCAAACAAGAAAACCACACCTCTAGACGCCCTCCAAATGATTCCCTTCAAGATAGTTGAGATTGTCCTCCAAAGGATTCCCTTCAAGATAGTTGAGCATTGACTTCCATATCCTCTGCTCAACCACAGGAAAACCAGAGCACACGTGAGACCGAATCCTCATGGACAGGAACAAGAACTGCAATGTAAAACCTGTTTTAAAGATCCAGATATTACAGTTAATGAGACTCAAATCTGCTAAACCTTCCAAATATTCTTTCGATTAATATATTTTTCATGAGAGCAAATGTGTACATATCTTTATAAACATATTCATGCATTTATATATGTATGAATACGTGTATTGGCGTTAGTTGTACCACCAAATCTCTCTCTCTCTCTCTCTCTCTCTCTCTCTCTCTCTCTCTCTCTCTCTCTCTCTCTCTCTCACTGAATTGTGGTCGGTTGTTTCAACATCAGATTTTAAACCCAAATCAGTCATTCAATCTCTCTCTCTCTCTCTCTCTCTCTCTCTCTCTCTCTCTCTCTCTCTCTCTCATGGCATGTCAGTTCCCATTTTCTATGAATATTGATTAGTGATCCGTTTTCTTTGAAGGGAAAGGATTCTCTATTATATCGGTGGGTAATTGAATTGGCAAAGCAAGGGTCGTGAACCATTGTCTTGTTAGACGCTTGTTGTGTATTGTCTGAACTGATTGATTGGGAGAACAGCACCGTCTTTCCCCCCCCCCCCCTCTGAATTGAGTGGGGCCAACTCGAAATTGATTTATTCGTCCCTGCTGTATTATTATTATGACGTTGCTAATAATGCATCGTAATGTCTTGCGTACCATTCTATTTCACATTCCATTTTCTTCTCGAATGTGAGATTCTGTGCCTCGTTTCTTAAATAGGAATTGTCATCTCCTTTATGGAATTTTTAGATTAAAAAGTTTTATGTGGTTGGAGCAAATTTTGGTTGGGGTCACACCTTCCTCGATCAGTCATACAGTTATTAACCTACTTTCTTCAGATTGCTATTTGCTCTAATATTTTCTCTCGTCATCAGATTAGGCAATTTATTTTGAAGGAGAATAAACTATGATTTAGATGATCAGCACTAATGAAAGTTAATTTTACTATAATATAAATAGTTTAATATAGATATATTTTCTGAAGTGATAACACGTTACAAAGTTACTGTTAATAACACTATTTCATTTCTCCTTCTTCAGCACTCCAGCATTAGATTCTATAAAAATGTCTCAGTTTTGTAGATAGAAGGGTGCGGCTAAGAAGGGACTTTAGCTACCGTATGGTAAGCAGCTCTTCTAGAAGGACACTAAAATCAAACCGTTGCTCTCTATTTTTCCCTATTGGAGCACTTTCAACGGGTTGTAGCTTACCTAGTAATAATAATAATAGTAATAATAATAATAATAATAATAATAATAATAATAATAATAATAATAATAATAATAATAATAATAGCAATAATAATAATCTTAGAAAGTGCCATAGCCTCTGTATGATGGTCTTCCACTGTCTTGGCTTAGAATTCTCTTGCTTGAGGGTACATTCAGGCGCACTATTCTATCTGTTTCCTTATTTCCTCTTCTCACGGAGCTATTTTTTTTCTG
>NW_027170665.1:858981-868038 GCF_036898095.1 Palaemon carinicauda
TGGGATGGTTTGCTGTGAGCGATGAGACTAGTCTCCCACCAGCAGCAATACACAGTGACCAGTATGTTGATGAAATTGGCGGAACCCCAGACATGACTAAGGACGTGTCTGAGGTCTTTTGTCATGTGGTGGACTAAAAACGGCTGCATTGGTTGTATATATATATATATATATATATATATATATATATATATATATATATATATATATATATATATATATATATATATATATATATGTGTGTGTGTGTGTGTGTGTGTGTGTGTGTTTATATCAAATGTATTAGTAAGAGAACTGTAAGTATGTATGAATGAAATAATGCATATAAATAGACGAGAGAAATGATAATTTCATCAAAAGATCATGAATTATTTCCCTTTTATTTATAAGACACGGTTGAAATCTATAATTCTGATTTTAGTTTGGATATATTTTTAGACAGCGAATAGTAAACAGTTAAACGTCAAAGTAAAGACAAATCTAGGCAGCACTTTGTCGACGCTAAGGTCTTCGTAATTCTGGTACCTTGTTTTCATAAGGTTTAAAGCCCGCTCATGAATGGCAAGCGACAGTTACAATGCTCTAGAGACTGACAATATATACATATGATCATGATCAGCACCCAACCACCCTTCTTCCACCCAAGCTAAGACAGGGAGACCAGACAATGGCAGCTGATGGCTTAGTAGGTAGAACTATAGGGTCCCCCAAACCCCATCCTTACCTCACAAGGATGGTGAAGTTGCACACACTACAAGAAACTGTCGAGTTTGAGTAAGACGTGATTTCCTGTCCATTCCCTCTCCGGCCAAGTTAGGACCAGGGATGGCCAGACAGTGGCTGCTGATGACTTAGCAGGTAGATCTATAGGCTCCCCCAAACCCCATCCTTATCTCACAAGGATGGTGAGGTTGCAGACACTACAACAAACTATCGAGTTTGAGTGGGACTCGATCACCCGTCCAGCAGAACCCCAGGCAGGGACGTTTCCAAATATGATTTTCGTCGTAGGAACAATAATTTTTTAGAATTAAATAGAGTTCCAGGTGTTATGTATACCTCTTAGCTAAACTATTTAAATTCGTAATTTCCAGGTTAAATTCAGGTTATATACTTATATATTATGTGTGTATGTGTGTAATGGTTCTCATGTTCCAGTGACTCATGTGTATTACTGTAGATAACGATCATCCATCTAGTACTCTGTAATTATGCTGGAATGTTGATTTTTGTTCTTTTATAATGAATGATCTTAACCCTATCTCCTGCTCCCTGACTACTAGCAGGCACGCAAGAAACAGTGTGATAACATTTTAGAAATTTTTGTGTAATGATTTTAAGTTGGGTTACAAAATAAGGTTCTCATAAATACGTGTTAACTAATGTCTTGAATGTAATGTATTCAACCCTTTCTTGTCTTATAAGTGGCGAATATCCAAATGACAAACATAAATTCATTTTATTTTATAATGTTGCTGCTCCCGATACTGTTTAGAAATGTCTAGTAGTGGTAAGGTGGATGTAATTAACGAACTTTAGTTCTTTCATTGGCTTATGTTCTACATAAGTAGTGTGTTAAAACAGTTGATGTAATTATTTATTTTACTTTTACCTTTACTTTACGGGCTATATATATATATATATATATATATATATATATATATATATATATATATATATATATATATATATATATATATATATATTTTTTTTTTTTTTTTTTTTTTTTTTTTTTTTTTTTTTTTTTTTTTTTTTTTTTTGGTCCTATACTATAGGGAACCCTACTCTCTACATGACCTTCGTGTTTAGTTTATCGTATACATTCTTAGGTATTTAGCCTTACCCGCTGAATATTGCACGTTTATTGTCAAATGCACGTTATCGAAGCACTTTAGAAAACAAGAAAATCTTCTGTTTCTTTTTGAAAGCCTTAATGTCTAAGTAGCGACACGTTTGCCTGTAAAGAGTTACAGCATGGTTTGCAAATTACGCAACTTTTATCGCAGTTATTTGCTTCTTAATGTGCAACGGAGAAGTTTTTGACTATTAAATGGCTAGAGTTGAAAGGTAAGGGAAAAATTAAGCTGGGGGTTTAGCAAACTAAATATTGTTGTTTAGCTGTTCTCGTATCATGCTCCCATTTTGTGATCTAGGGTCTTTGACGCCATTTTCGATAATTATTAATCTATGACAACACTCGGTGATATCTCCTTTTCGAAGCTTTCTTTTACGCTCTCCCTGTGCTACCAAATACCTATTTGTTGTTCATAATTGGACTACACCCAATAGCGACAAACGATTTATCTTGTAATTGTTGACAAGATGTGCATTTTCGTTCATTTGGTTCGTTTGCTTGCAGTATTAATCAGAAAAACCAGTGGATTTTTTTATAACGAAAATTATACCATCGTTTGGCCTCATGATTGCCACCTATTACAGTAAAAGATTTTGGTGGAGGGTGGATTACTCAACTCGGTCAGAGATTTAAAGGCCGCTAATGAATGGCAGAGGCAAGGGATAGTGACAATGCCTTAGAGACTGGCCATATATACATATGATCAGAGCCCTAGACTCCTCTCTACTCAAGCTAGGACCAGGGAGGGCCAGGCAATGGCTGCTGATGACTCAGCAGATAGCTGTTTAGCGGCCACCCCCCCCCCCATCCTAAGGTGAAATGGATGATGTGGTTGCAGACGCTATAAAAACTATCAAATTTCACTGGAACTCGAACCCCAGTCCGTCGAGGGCCAGACAGGAACGCGCCCAATAGGTCACCAGATGTTCGTTTTTTACTGTTTCATGATTATTTTTTCCGTGTTTAGTTGTTAGAAGTATCGAGGAACCTTCCATCGTTCATAAAGTATACATCATAATATCTGTAGAGTTGGTACAAACGAATTTGCAGTGTTAACATCTATTTGTAGTACCATATTGGAAACCTCCTTGCTTGCCGAGCTGCTGGAATGGGGTTCGAGAACCTTATTGGAAACCTCCCTGTTTGCCGAGCTGCTGGAATGGGGTTCGAGAACCTTATTGGAAACCTCCCTGCTTGCCGAGCTGCGGGAATGGGGTTCGAGAACCTTATTGGAAGCCTCCTTGCTTGCCGAGCTGCTGGAATGGGGTTCGAGAACCTTATTGGAAACCTCCCTGTTTGCCGAGCTGCTGGAATGGGGTTCGAGAACCTTATTGGAAACCTCCCTGCTTGCCGAGCTGCTGGAATGGGGTTCGAGAACCTTATTGGAAACCTCCCTGCTTGCCGAGCTGCTGGAATGGGGTTCGAGAACCTTATTGGAAACCTCCCTGCTTGCCGGGCTGCTGGAATGGGGTTCGAGAACCTTATTGGAAACCTCCCTGCTTGCCGAGGTGCTGGAATGGGGTTCGAGAACCTTATTGGAAACCTCCCTGCTTGCCGAGGTGCTGGAATGGGGTTCGAGAACCTTATTGGAAACCTCCCTGCTTGCCGGGCTGCTGGAATGGGGTTCGAGAACCTTATTGGAAACCTCCCTGCTTGCCGAGGTGCTGGAATGGGGTTCGAGAACCTTATTGGAAACCTCCCTGCTTGCCGAGGTGCTGGAATGGGGTTCGAGAACCTTATTGGAAACCTCCCTGCTTGCCGAGGTGCTGGAATGGGGTTCGAGAACCTTATTGGAAACCTCCCTGCTTGCCGAGCTGCTGGAATGGGATTCGAGAACCACTGGATGTTGATAGTTTCTTGTAATGTCTGCAATCTCACCATCCACGTGAACTAAGGATAGGGGGGTTTTGGGGAGCCTGTAGGTCTATCTGCTGAGTCATCAGCAGCCATTGCCTGTCCCTCCCGGTTTCTAGCCTGGATGGAGAGAGTGCTTTGGAGCTGATCGTATGTCAGTATAGTCTCTAGGCGATTGTCACTATACCTTTCGTCTGCCATTCAGGAGCTACCTATAAACCTTTTAAGACCTTTGTTACCTTGTCCAGTTCTGTCATTGTTCTAAATTTTCATGAGTCAAGACGTAATTCTATCTTTGATTGAAGTTCTTGCTTTAGATTTTACAGCTGTTGTTTATTTGCACTATGCATTTTTAAGGTGTGTGTATGTTTCTTATTTGCAGATCAGTTGAAATAGTTCACTCCTGAACATAATGCTTTCTGGAATTGATTAAATTTTAATTTAGGAATGAATGCTCGTGTTTGATTTTATTATTTTTAATTATGGTAATGTTAATAATGATAATTTTGAGCATTGTGTATCTGTCTGGTATGTTAAATTCAGTTGAAGTAGTTCACTCTAGAACGTTCTGATTTTTGGAATTGATTAAATTTTAAATTATGAATGAATTCTCTTGTTTAATTTCATTATTGTTAATAGTTGTAGTATTAATAATAATAATTTCGAGCATTTCCCCTTTGCCTCATATTTAATAAAATTAGTTTTATCGATACCTTTAATTTTCCTTCCTCTCACGTCTTTAATCCCGTGACTTAGTAGTTTGTGGTTCGCTTCCATCTTGAGGCTCTTATCCGACCTTTTTTGTTATCTGCTGTCCCAACCCTTTTCCTAAAATTTCCGTCTTCATATCCGGAAGGATGGCCAGATTCTATCAAGCTAGCCAATCCCATTCCCCCGTCCAACCTTTACTCTCTCTCTCTCTCTCTCTCTCTCTCTCTCTCTCTCTCTCTCTCTCTCTCTCTCTCTCTCTCTCTCTCTCTCTCCCTCCCCATATTTGTGTTTAATCTCTCTCTCTCCCCATATTTCAGTGTTTAATCTCTCTCTCTCTCTCTCCTCTCTCTCTCTCTCTCTCTCTCTCTCTCTCTCTCTCTCTCTCTCTCTCTCTCTCCCATATTTCAGTGTTTAATCTCTCTCTCTCTCCCCATACTTCAGTGTTTAATCTCTCTCTCTCTCTCTCATCCTCTCTCTCTCTTCTCTCTCTCTCTCTCTCTCTCTCTCTCTCTCTCTCTCTCTCAAACATTTCAATGTTTAATTTTCTCTCTCTCTCTCTCTCTCTCTCTCTCTCTCTCTCTCTCTCTCTCTCTCTCTCTCTCTCTCTCTCTCAAACATTTCAATGTTTAATTTTTTTCTCTCTCTCTCTCTCTCTCTCTCTCTCTCTCTCCTCTCTCTCTCTCTCTCTCTCTCTCTCTCTCTCCTCTCTCTCTCTCTCATAAGTTTACGACCTTTATATGTGGCCGTGGCTCTGGCTCTATGATGTAATCGCCAAACGAGAGAATTATTGTCCGATTGTGTGAAGAAATATTGGAGTCGCCCTCCTTTCGATGTGGGACCTCCCAGAAAACCTAAGAAATAATGACTTATTTAAGCAGGTCCTCGAAGGTCTATAGTTTCCTGTATAGGTGTATGCTCGGCCCCATAGGTGGAGATATTAATAACATCAATATTGGAAATAAGATAACTTGGGCCTTCTGTGTTACCTTACATGAATCTCCAAAGAATCCATGAAAAAAGGCGGTTGCTCTGAGAAACGTTGGTTGTTAAACTGTAGATGTGTTTCATTTTAATCTCGAAAATCTAACGATAGGATAAGGACTTTGAATTTAGTATTTTTGGTATTAACAGTCGAATGAATGAATAATTTAAAAGTTCTCTGGCATCCTGACATCCGTCATTGACGCCGATATCGTTTATTATAAATAAAGATTAAAAGAATATTCAATTCAAACCAGAAAAGTAAATATCTTATAAAACCTAAATAACATTAAGAAGACCTGCTTCTGATATAAATTTAAAAAGGCCACTAGCATTGTACGACACATCATGTCCAAGGATATTAGCAAGGATGAACCTGCCATCTTCACCCCGAGCCTCAAACAGATATATATTTCTTTCAGTGCAATAAGTTGGGGATTCAGTCAACAAATGCCTCACTGTCAAGGGTCTCAAACAGTCGTTGCAATATGGTTGGTGTTGGCCAGCCAGCAGAAACTCGTTTGTTAATTTGGTATTTTTGATATTTACGATTTAATGCCTTTTATGTTGTTCGTGATCAAATGAATGGTTTAATAGTGCGTCTGTTCATTCTTATCTTTGCATAGCAGCGTTTCGTGTTGTCTATAATCAAGATAATGACTAGTCTGGATGTATGTCTATTAAGTATTAATGACATGCTTTGCATCCTGTATCAGCGCCTATAACCGGCAGTAATTTGGTGTTTCTTTGTATTGATGTGAGAATACTTCTTTTGGCCACAGTGTCGTGGTATTCTTCTCTCCTTCGGCATCATGCTGTTGTTTTGTGCCCTCATCAGTATCACGTCTAATCCCCTTACATATGATTTTGCATTCAACTTTTTTCCCAAGTTCTCTCATTAATTCTATTACAAGAAGCTGCAACTTCAGCAAGGTGATTAACAAAGTTCTTGTGGCCTATTTGGTAACGTCCCTGTCTGGTGATCGCCAGACTGGAGTTCGAGTCCCGCTCAAACTCGGTAGTTTCTTTAGTGTGTGCAACCTCATCATCCTTGTGAGCTAAGGTTGGGTGGTTTGGGGGAGCTTCTATATCTACCTGCTGAGTCATCAGCAGCTATTGCCCGGCCCTTCCTGGTCTTAGCTTGGATGGAGGGGGTTTGGGCAATGATCATAATTGTATAGTATGTGGTCAGTCTCTGGGGCATTGCCCTCATAATTGTATAGTATATGGTCAGTCTCTATGTCATTGCCCTGTTTGCTATGGCAATGTCACTGTCCCTCGTTTTTTTGCCATTCATAAGTGGTCTTTAAACCAGGTCACCACAATCACATTCACCGAATGGAATACCTTTACGAATTCTCCGGCAAGTTCAAAGAGAATCTCTTGAACCTAACTGAAAAGGTAACAGTTGGGATATAGCTGATAAGGAATCTGGAGTTTTCACATAAAAATGGGAACTTTAGTCTATACCCATGAAAATTATCAGTGACAAGCGAAGATTCTTAAATTCACATGGCCAAAATATCACACACAAGTAAAGATTCTTGAAGTGACATGGCCAAAAAATCTGCTAATGAACAACAAAGACAAGTAAAGATTCTTAAATTCACATGGCCAAAAAATCTGCTAATGAACAACAAAGACAAGTAAAGATTCTTAAATTCACATGGCCAAAAAATCTGCTAATGAACAACAAAGACAAGTAAAGATTCTTAAATTCACATGGCCAAAAAATCTGCTAATGAACAACAAAGACAAGTAAAGATTCTTAAATTCACATGGCCAAAAAATCTGCTAATGAACAACAAAGACAAGTAAAGATTCTTAAATTCACATGGCCAAAAAATCTGCTAATGAACAACAAAGACAAGTAAAGATTCTTAAATTCACATGGCCAAAAAATCTGCTAATGAACAACAAAGACAAGTAAAGATTCTTAAATTCACATGGCCAAAAAATCTGCTAATGAACAACAAAGACAAGTAAAGATTCTTAAATTCACATGGCCAAAAAATCTGCTAATGAGTAACAAGGACAAGTAAAGATTCTTAAATTCACATGGCCAAAAAATCTGCTAATGAGTAACAAGGACAAGTAAAGATTCTTAAATTCACATGGCCAAAAAATCTGCTAATGAACAACAAAGACAAGTAAAGATTCTTAAATTCACATGGCCAAAAAATCTGCTAATGAGTAACAAGGACAAGTAAAGATTCTTAAATTCACATGGCCAAAAAATCTGCTAATGAACAACAAAGACAAGTAAAGATTCTTAAATTCACATGGCCAAAAAATCTGCTAATGAACAACAAAGACAAGTAAAGATTCTTAAATTCACATGGCCAAAAAATCTGCTAATGAACAACAAAGACAAGTAAAGATTCTTAAATTCACATGGCCAAAAAATCTGCTAATGAGTAACAAGGACAAGTAAAGATTCTTAAATTCACATGGCCAAAAAATCTGCTAATGAACAACAAAGACAAGTAAAGATTCTTAAATTCACATGGCCAAAAAATCTGCTAATGAACAACAAAGACAAGTAAAGATTCTTGAATTCACATGGCCAAAAAATCTGCTAATGAACAACAAAGACAAGTAAAGATTCTTAAATTCACATGGCCAAAAAATCTGCTAATGAACAACAAAGACAAGTAAAGATTCTTGAATTCACATGGCCAAAAAATCTGCTAATGAACAACAAAGACAAGTAAAGATTCTTAAATTCACATGGCCAAAAAATCTGCTAATGAACAACAAAGACAAGTAAAGATTCTTAAATTCACATGGCCAAAAAATCTGCTAATGAACAACAAAGACAAGTAAAGATTCTTAAATTCACATGGCCAAAAAATCTGCTAATGAACAACAAAGACAAGTAAAGATTCTTAAATTCACATGGCCAAAAAATCTGCTAATGAACAACAAAGACAAGTAAAGATTCTTAAATTCACATGGCCAAAAAATCTGCTAATGAACAACAAAGACAAGTAAAGATTCTTAAATTCACATGGCCAAAAAATCTGCTAATGAACAACAAAGACAAGTAAAGATTCTTAAATTCACATGGCCAAAAAATCTGCTAATGAACAACAAAGACAAGTAAAGATTCTTAAATTCACATGGCCAAAAAATCTGCTAATGAACAACAAAGACAAGTAAAGATTCTTAAATTCACATGGCCAAAAAAATCTGCTAATGAACAACAAAGACAAGTAAAGATTCTTAAATTCACATGGCCAAAAAATCTGCTAATGAACAACAAAGACAAGTAAAGATTCTTAAATTCACATGGCCAAAAAAATCTGCTAATGAGTAACAAGGACAAGTAAAGATTCTTAAATTCACATGGCCAAAAAATCTGCTAATGAACAACAAAGACAAGTAAAGATTCTTAAATTCACATGGCCAAAAAATCTGCTAATGAACAACAAAGACAAGTAAAGATTCTTAAATTCACATGGCCAAAAAATCTGCTAATGAACAACAAAGACAAGTAAAGATTCTTAAATTCACATGGCCAAAAAATCTGCTAATGAACAACAAAGACAAGTAAAGATTCTTAAATTCACATGGCCAAAAAATCTGCTAATGAACAACAAAGACAAGTAAAGATTCTTAAATTCACATGGCCAAAAAATCTGCTAATGAGTAAC
>NW_027170665.1:873538-878538 GCF_036898095.1 Palaemon carinicauda
ATGTTCTCCGTAAAAATATACTGTTCGCAGTCGTATTTCAGTAAAATACAGGCGACCGTAATTTTACCATTCTTTGTAATCATATTTTAGTTTTAATCGTTAAATTTCCGTAAAAATATACTGCTCTCAGCCGTATTTCAGTAAAATACAAGCGACCGTAATTTTACCATTCTTTGTAATCATTTTAATTTTAATCGTTAATTTTCCGTAACAATATACTGTTCTCAGCGGTATTTCAGTAAAATACAGGCGACCCGTAATTTTACCATTTTTTGTAATCATATTTTAGTTTTAATCGTTAATTTTCCGTAAAAATATACTGTTCTCGAGCGGTATTTCAGTAAAATACAGGCGACCGTAATTTTACCATTTTTTGTAATCATATTTTAGTTTTAATCGTTAATTTTCCGTAAAAATATACTGTTCTCAGCGGTATTTCAGTAAAATACAGGCGACCGTAATTTTACCATTCTTTGTAATCATTTTAATTTTAATCGGAAATTCTCCGTAAAAATATTCTGTTCTCAGCGGTATTTCAGTAGAATACAGGCGACCGTAATTTTACCATTCTTTGTAATCATATTTTACGGGTTGGTGACGATAATATCACTCCCTTACGTGAATATATTCGTTTTTCAAACTGTAAATGGCGTTCTTTACGGCAAATTTTCAACATTAAAAGGTTAGAAGGACGTGTAGAAAAGGGCACTCTTTTACGATCTCTAGAAAAGGGCTCTCTCTCTCTCTCTCTCTCTCTCTCTCTCTCTCTCTCTCTCTCTCTCTCTCTCTCTCTCTCTCTCTCTCTCTCTCTCTCTGTTTATCCGTCACTTTCCCTTATTTGTAAGAGATTTGATTCTCTCTCTCTCTCTCTCTCTCTCTCTCTCTCTCTCTCTCTCTCTCTCTCTCTCTCTCTCTCTCTTTATCGGTTAGTTTTCCGTTATTTGTAAAATATTCGATTATCTCTCTCTCTCTCTCTCTCTCTCTCTCTCTCTCTCTCTCTCTCTCTCTCTCTCTCTCTCTCTCTCTCTCTCTTTTTTCCGTATCTAGTTTACTTCAACCCTTTCTTCCTCCTGTTTTCATTGGCCCGGGCTAAATGAGGGCATACGGGTGCCTGCCCACGGGTCTGTGCAATTAAAAATATGAAAGTTTTGAGCGACTGCACCATAGTTTATTCTTCCATCCAGTTTGTTGATACTGCCAGATGAAAAAAAAAAAGGCACTGCAACTTCTCGCTTTTCTCAACAATTTATCACCGTAAGGTAGCAGGGGCGCTTGCCTGGTGCGCGGTAACTTTCCTTGGGCGCTCCTTTAGAAATGCGATTATGAAATAGTTTAGTATCGTATGGGAATATTTGGTTCCATGTAACAACATTGTTGTGCCCTAGAGTATTTGTCTTTCTATTTTTACAAGCGATGTTATTGGATTTATAACATGATATGTTGTCAATGATGTTATGAAATAGTTAATAGCTAGGTGTAGGTTGGCCAGGGCACCAGCCGCCCGTTGAGATACTACCGTTAGAGAGTTATGGGGTCCTTTGACTGGCCAGATAGTACTACATTGGTTCCTTCTCTCTGGTTACGGTTTCTTTCCCTTTGCCTACACATTCACTGAAAAGTCTGGCCTATTCTTTACAGATTCTCCTCTGTCCTCATACACCTGACAACAACACTGAGATTACCAAACAATTCTTGTTCACCCAAGGGGTTCACTACTGCACTGTAATTGTTCAGTGGCTACTTTCCTCTTGGTAAAGATAGAAGAGACTCTTTAGCTATGTAAGCAGCTCTTCTAGGAGAAGGTCACTCCAAAATTAAGCCATTGTTCTTTAGTCTTGGGTAGTGCCGTAGCCTCTGTACACTCAGGCACACTATTCTATCTATTTTCTCTTCCTCTTATTTTGTTAAAGATTTTATAGTTTATGTAGGAAATATTTATTTTAATCTTGTTACTGTTCTTAAAATGTTTTATTTTTCCTTTCTTCACTGGGCTATATTCCCTGTTGGGGCCCCTGGGTTTATAGCGTCTTGCTTTTCCAACTAGGGTTGTAGCTTAGCAAATAATACTGATAATAATAATAATAATAATAATAATAATAATAATAATATCGCATGGTAGTAATTAGTTTCCTGTAACAACAATGTTGTGCCCTAGATTATTTTCTATAATTATTTTTACTCGCGATGTTATTGGTTTTATAACATGATATAAAGTTATTGGAAATAACTCTTAAACAAGTTGTGATTTAAAAAAATAATTAAAACCAATGAATTTTATTTTAAACTCTTGAACTCTTTGAATAATTCCGCCTCTTAATGAACTTTGTAATGCAATCCTTGAACTCTCACATTTCGTATTTGATAAGATTAAAAATTACTAGGCGAATTAGACTTTTCATTTCGAAGGAATTAACTAAAATCATTTTTTTATGAGTTGGTTTCCCACCATCAATCCCATGGACGTAGAATTAATTGCAAATGTGTCTTCTTTGTATTACTAGAGTCTCTCCTTCTTCTTCTTCTTCTTCTTCTTCTTCTTCCTTTTTTTTTTTTTTTTTTTTTTTTTTTTTTATTTTTTTTTTTTTTTTTTAGTGAGGCATATTTGCACCGACTCGCAGGGGTGCCCTTTTAGCTTGGAAAAGTTTCCTGATCCGTGATTGGTTGGACAAGATATTTCTAATCAATCAGCGATCAGGAAGTTTTTCCGAGCTAAAATGGCACCGCTGCGAGTCGGTGCAAATCTGCCTCGATAAAAGAAATGGACTTTAGTGAGGCATATTTGCACCGACTCGCAGGGGTGCCCTTTTAGCTTGGAAAAGTTTCCTAATCCGTGATTGGTTGGACAAGATATTTCTAATCAATCAGCGATCAGGAAGCTTTTCCGAGCTAAAATGGCACCGCTGCGAGTCGGTGCAAATCTGCCTCGATAAAAGAAATGGACTTTAGTGAGGCATATTTGCACCGACTCGCAGGGGTGTCCTTTTAGCTCGGAAAAGTTTCCTGATCCGTGATTGGTTGGACAAGATAATTCTAACCAATCAGCGATCAGGAAGCTTTTCCGAGCTAAAAGAGCAACAGTGCGAGTCGGTGCAAATGAGCCTCATTAAAATGAATTGAGTATAGTGAGTTATTAAGAGTATACAAAATTCAATCGTTGTTTAACATACGTTATTATCATTTGATCTACGTTAAATAGGTTTCCTAGTTCTATGCTTCGTTGTAGGCTCCTCATCTCTCTCTCTCTCTCTCTCTCTCTCTCTCTCTCTCTCTCTCTCTCTCTCTCTCTCTCTCTCTCTCTTTCCCCTCATCAAGTGGTTTCTCTCTCTTCCCATTTCTGTTTCTTTCCTTTACGTAAACAATCCTCGTTTATATTCTCCTCTCTTTCTTTGTACCCTCCAACGATCACATATACATTTTACTTTTTTTGTCTCTTGTCTTTTTCTTTTTTGTTTCTGGCGTCAAATACTGTTGGCCTGGGAGTTAAGCCAAAAGTAAAAGGCCTATGTAAATATCAGATGCAAATGGCAGAGTGCGAAACCCTAAGGGGACTATGCATTTTTTATACATAGATTATTACGTATTTTATTTGCATATGAATCGGGGTCCATTTGTACAGCCCCGAGGGCGGAGACAGAACTCGCATTTTTCCTCGTTGAGTCCTCGAACGGCGGAAGCGTTAGTGCCGGAAGTGAGAAAAAGAGGTTGTCGCGCGCGTAGGAGTGGGTGGCATTGGCTAGATGGAATGGATGTGATTATCTAGTTTGAACGGGTGCCAATTGTCTAGTTTGAAGGGGGGTCATTGTCTACTTTGAAGGGGGGTCATTGTCTAGTTTGAAGGCGTGTCATTGTCTAGGTGGAATGGGTGTGATTATCTAGTTTGAATGGGGTTCATTGTCTAGTTTGAATGGGTTGTCAATTATATAGTATGGTTATCTAGTTTGAATGGGTGTCATTGTATAGATGAAATGGGTGTGATTATCTAGGTTGAAGGGGTGCCATTGTCTAGTTTGAATGGGTGTCAAGGTCTAGATGGAATGGAGGTTATTGTCTAGTTTGAATGGGTGCCAATGTCTAGATGGAATGGGGGCCATTGTCTAGATGGAATGGGGCTCATTGTCTAGAGGGAATGCGTGTCAGTATCTGGGGGGAAAGGGTGCCATTGTCTGAATGAAATTGATGCCAGTCTAGATGGAATGAGTGGCAGTGTCTAGATGGAATGAGTGGCAGTGTCTAGATGGAATGAGTGCCTCTTTCTGGGTGGAATGGGTGTCTTTGTCTAGATGGAATGGGGTCCATTGTTTAGTTGGTATGTGTGCCAGTGTCTGGATAGAATAGAGGCCAGAGTCTAGATGGAATGAGTGACCGTATGTAGATGAAATGGGTGGTTGTGTCTAGATGGAATGGGGGTCATTATCTAGTTTGAATGGGTGCCAGTGCCTAGATGAATAGATGGAATGGTGCCATTGTTTCTATGTGATTTTTTAACCGTAACTAGGTCGATTTTTTAAAATCCTAACATAGGTGATTTTTAACTCCTGACCTAAATGATTTTCTAATCGTAACCTAGGTGATTTTTTAACCCTAACCTTGGTTATTTTTAGGCGTCAATGACCTTAAATGTCAGGATGCCTGAAAACTTTAAATCAATCAATCAATTGGTTATTTTTAACTCCTAACCTACGGGATTTTTAACTCCTAACCTAGGTGTTTTGCTGATCCTAACCTTGGTGATTTTTTAAACTCATAATTCAGGTGATTCTTAACATTTGATCATTTATTGGACCCTGTGATTTACTTTCTTCTTTCTCTTCTTCAATTTGGATATTACTCAAACTCACTGTCAGACATGATGGAATTTTTAGTTATGTTGGCCTTTGTTTACACGAATAATTTCGTTAACAGAGTACTTTGTTCTAGAAGTTGGGAAACGTAAAGAACTGTTATATTCCTTTTTTTTTTTTTTTTTTTTTTTTTTTTTTTTTTTTTTTTTTTTTTTTTTT
>NW_027170665.1:881038-899414 GCF_036898095.1 Palaemon carinicauda
TAATACATTCTGCAATATTTAAAAGCTTACTTGTAACTTACAGACTTTGAGGTGATTTTTCATACAATTATCACGGACGTTTTTTTCATTTGCCTTGTATCCTTTATTCGAACGACTGAAAGAGAAAATACGATTCGAGCTGAACAAAGAACAGATCCCCAAGTCAGCTATTTGTGAAATATTGCGCATAGAAAGCGCAAAATCTTTCCCCGGGAAGTTTCTATACATTCATTTTGGGATCCGCCGGAAAAACTTTTTATTGGATTTCATGAATGTAGGAAGAGAAAGAGAGAGAGAGGGAGAGAG
This sequence comes from Palaemon carinicauda, assembly GCF_036898095.1. Taxonomy (NCBI): domain Eukaryota; kingdom Metazoa; phylum Arthropoda; class Malacostraca; order Decapoda; family Palaemonidae; genus Palaemon; species Palaemon carinicauda. Next base: position 881,345 of record NW_027170665.1, read on the forward strand.
AGAGAAAAGGGAAGCGTGTAAGGACGAAAGTCAGGATGAAAAGACTCCCAATAAAAGAGGGAAGATTCTATGGGTTGTCACTTGTTACTGAAGAGCTCCCCCCCCCCCCTGAACATAGTCAATGAGGCAATCAACAAACCCTTTCGGGGTTATTGTATCTGTGTATTGTAGTTTTGTCTTTCATTTACATTTCTTTGGCCTCTGAATTGTACTTAGAATGGTCATTTACCTTTCTTTGGCCTCTGAATTATACTTAGAAGTTTCATTTGTCTTTCGCTGGCCTCTGAATTGTACTTAGAATGGACAATTACCGTTCATTGGGCTCTGAATTGTACTTAGAATGGTCATTTACCTTTCTTTGGCCTCTGAATTATACTTAGAATTGTCATTTACCTTTCTTTGGCCTCTGAATTGTACTTAAATTGGTCATCTACCTTTATTTGGCCTCTGAATTATACTTAGAATGGTCATCTACCTTTCTTTGGCCTCTGAATTATAATTAGAATGGTCATTTACCTTTGTTTGGCCTCTGAATTGTACTTAGATTGGACATTCACCTTTCTATAGCCTCTGAATTATACTTAGAATGGTCATTTACCTTTCTTTGGCCTCTGAATTGTACTTAAATTGGTCATTTACCTTTCTTTAGCCTCTGAATTGTACTTAGAATCGTCATTTACCTTTCTTTGGTCGCTGAATTGTACTTAGAATCGTCATTTACCTTTCTTTGGCACTGAATTGTACTTAGAATGGTCATTTATATTTCTTTGGCCTCCGAATTGTATTTAGAAGTTTCATTTGCCTTTCGCTGGCCTCTGAATTGTTCTTAGAATGGACAATTACCGTTCATTGGGCTCTGAATTGTACTTAGAATGGTCATTTACTTTTCTTTGGCCTCTGAATTGTACTTAGATTGGTCATTTATCTTTCTTTGACCTCTGCATTGAACTTAGAATCATCATTTACCTTTCTTTACCCTCTGAATTGTACTTAGAATTGTCATTTACCTTTTGTTGGCCTCTGAATTGTATTTAGAATCGTTATTTACCTTTCATAGGCTTTTGAGTTGTACTTAGAATTGTCATTTACCTTTCTTTGGCCTCTGAATTGTACTTAGAATCGTTATTTACTTTTCATTGGCTTCTGAGTTGTACTTAAAATTGTCATTTACCATTTTTGGCCTCTAAGTTGTACTTAGAAACGTCATTTACTTATCTTTGTCTTCTGAATTGTACTTAAAATCTCCGTTTATCTTTCTTTGCCCTCTGAATTGTACTTGGAATAGTCAATTACATATCTTTGGCCTCTGAATTGTACTTGGAATAGTCAATTACATATCTTTGGCCTCTGAATTGTACTTGGAATAGTCAATTACATATCTTTGGCCTCTGAATTGTACTTAGAATCTTCATTTATCGTTCTTTGGCCTCTGAATTGATCTTACCATGGTCATTTACCTTTCTTTGGCCTCAGTTTTTCTTAGAGTTGTTATATACCTTTCTTTGGCCTATAAATTGCACTTGAAATGGTCAATTACCTTTCTTTGGCCTCAATTTTTCTTAGAATTCTTATATACCTTTCTGTGGCCTCTGAATTGTACTTAAAATCCTCAATTACCTTTCTCTGTCCTTTAAATTGTACTTAGAATCGTCATGCTTAAAGAATTCAAGTACAAGTGCTATGATTGTTGCTGTTATTTCCTATGAGCATGCATTCCAAGGAAGCAAATAGAGAACTATTTAAGCTTGCAAAGGATCTGACAAAAGTAGAATAACATACAAATAAGAAACAAGTGAATGAAGGTGAGTGCACCAGCAAACCAACAAAATAAGGAGACATAAATCAAAGACTAATAATAATAATAATAATAATAATAATAATAATAATAATAATAATTATTATTATTATTATTATTATTATTATTTTTTATTATTATTATTATTATTATTATTATTATTATTATTATTATTATTATTTAAATGAGAGAACTTTTTCTTATTCCTTTCTTGTCTGTTTGTCGATATACGTGCTCGACACATCATAATCTTTTGAGATAGTAGCCGTTTAGTTGGATATTATGTATATCCGCTTTAATAACATTAAATTTTCAATTGTATAACTGACCATGTGAAAGGAAGATGAGTTGATAGAAAATTGAAGCGGTGGGAAAAAGTAGATGAGCACGTTACTTATCTTTGGCCTCTGAATTGTAGTTAGAATCATCATATACCTTTTTTGGCTTCTGAATTGTACATAGAATCGTCATTTGCCTTTCTTTGTCCTCCGGATTGTAGCTAGAATCATCATATACCTTTCCTTGGCCTCTGAATTGTACATAGAATCGTCATTTGCCTTTCTTTGGCCTCCGAATTGTGAATCATCATATACCTTCCTTTGGCCTCTGAATTGTACATAGAATCCTCGTTTACTTCTTTTTGGCCTCTGAATTGTACTTAGAATCGTCATTCACCTTTCTTTGGCCTCTGAATTGTACTTAGAATGGTCATTTACCTTTCTTTGCCCTCTGAATTGTACTTATAATCGTCATTTACCTTTCTTTGCCCTCTGAATTGTACTTATAATCGTCATTTACCTTTCTTTACTCTCTGAATTGTACTTAGAATCGTTGTTTACATTTCTTTGCCCTCTGAATTGTACTTAGAATCGTTGTTTACTTCTATTTGGCCTCTGAATTGTACTTAGAATCGTCATTTACCTTCCTTTGCCCTCTGTATTGTACTTAGAATCGTCTTTTACCTTTCTTTGGCCTCTGAATTGTATTTAGAATCGTCATTTATATTTTTTTGGCCTCTAAATTGTACTTAGAATCTCCATTTACCTTTCTTTGCCTTGCGAATTGTACTTAGACTCTCCATTTACCTTTCTTTGCCTTGCGAATTGTACTTAGAATCTCCATTTACCTTTCTTTGCCTTGCGAATTGTACTTAGAATCTCCATTTACCTTTCTTTGCCTTGTGAATTGTACTTAGAATGGTCCTTTACCTTTCTTTGGCCTCAATTTTTCGATGTATTTTCTTCAAAATGTAATGGATTTGTCCTCAGGTCATACTCCACATGTCCATCAAGCTTCATTGAAATTGATTAAGTAGTATTTGCGCAGTGTTGTTCACAAACAAAACATAAACTAACAAAAGATTTGCCGTTTAATTAACATTGTGTATTTTCAAAGTACTCCTGTGGACTTGTACTTTGATTTACTTTATCCAAAATGTTACAGATTCATCCATTAATACTAAATTTGGTTAAATTGGGTACCTTAGTTTTTGTGTACAGTTGCTCACAATCAAATAAGTAAACGATGACAGGGTTGAACATACTCTTCACAAAATCTGCCGTCTACTTGCGCTATATATTGAAGATTTTCACGAATATACTAGAATAGCTGAAAAGACAGTGACGGAGTGATTTGAGTGTAGCGGTAGTTAGTGAAATGAGCGAGTTAGAACAAATAGTATAGTTGTTCTTTGCAATAGTTTCAGTAATAACGTAAGCAAATGATGTATACTCGGAGCGAAGTATAGATTACCGAGATCTCTAGGGTGGTGAAGAGTAATTTGCTCATTTAAACTTCAATTATTAATTTTTTGTCGTTCTGCATTAGCAATTAGATCATGCAATTACGAAAATTGCGTCTCTATTAGAATGATCTAATTACTTTCTATTAATTGCAGAGTGGTCCCTGTGGCCGAGGACGTCTGGATTTCATTTACCTCGAGAGTGATGAACATTCTCATATTCACGAGTTTTGTGTTTGTCGGTTTGAGAGAGAGAGAGAGAGAGAGAGAGAGAGAGAGAGGGGGGGGGGCATAGTTGCCATTTCAGCGCCCTTCGCGCTAGATCTGCCGCTTTTATGGAGACTTTAGCGCGTATTTACCTTCTTTCAGTGATTCGTTATTTGACGCCAGCACGAAATTTAATGCTTTTCCTGCTGATGATATATAATATGGCAAACTTGTTGCCTTCCAGAGCCTTTCTTCCCAGCTTTACTATATTGAAATAATTTCCTCATTCCGCTTTATCATTGCTATATCTTAAGAAAGAATTTAGCGCTTTTCTGGCGCGATTTGGAACCCCAAGTAGCGCGTATTCAAAATCTGCAATGGCAACCCTGGGGAGGGGGGGGGGGGGGGGCAGGGTTCCTGGAAAGTCCCAGCTACTACTGGATTTTTAGGATCTTCTTGCTAAAGAGGCGCTGGAGGTTTATCATCCAGAAACGAATGGGAGGAATATGTTTAATTTATTGCTTCAACTTCAGCCGGGGTTTGAGATTTATTGCTTTTAACTTTTCATATGCTTCATTTTATGGAAGCGTGCTAAGAGAGCTAATTTGATTTTCTTTGATTTATTTGTTTCATTAGAATGTGCAATATTTAATAGTAACAGCAATGATAGTTGAAATGGTGATGTTCTTTGAAGAAAGGACATTCAAAAGGAGCAGCCGGAATCTGAACACCAAATGCCTTCGTTTAATGAACACACCAGTGCTGTGGTGGCCTATTGAAAACGTCCCGGGCTAATGTTTTGCGACGGGAGATTGAGTCCCGCTCAAACTATACTAATTTTTTTTAGTGAGGCGCATTTGCACTGACTCGCAGCGGCGCCCTTTTAGCTCGGAAAAGTTTCCTGCTCTCTGATTGGTTAGAATTATCTTGTCCAACCAATCAGCGATCAGGAAGTTTTTCCGAGCTAAAAGGGCACCCTTGCGAGTCGGTGCAAATCTGCCTCACTAAAAATAATTGACTATAGATAGTTTCTTGCTGTGTCTGCAACCTCACCATCCTCGTGAGCTAAGGAGAAGGCGGAGTTTGAGGGAGCCTTCAGGTCTACCTGCTGAGTCATCAGAATCTTATGCCTGGCCCTCCCTGGTCATAGCTTGGGTATGAAAAGGCTTAGGCGCTAATCACATGGATATATGGTTAGTCTATAGAGCAGTGTCATACTATTTTTCTCTGTTGGAGCCCTTGGGCTTATAGTATCTTGCTTTTCCAGCTTGGGTTATAGTTTAGCTTGTAGTAATAATAATAATAATAATAATAATAATAATAATAATAATAATAATAATAATAATAATAATAGGGCTGTGTCACAATCCCTCGCCTCTGCCATTTATGAGCGGCCTTTAAACCTTTAATAAACATAAAAATTCTTGTTCTATCCCTTCGGCGTGGTATCGATTCAGTTCTTAATCCAAACTTACCATAAAGAGGGACAGGGTTCAATGTCTTGATTGATTGATTGATTTAGAGTTCTCTGGCATCTTGACATCGAAGGTCATTGACTCAATCAATGTCTTGAGAGAGTCTCGAGTGTTCTAGACACAAGGGCTTCCTGAACTTACTAATAATATTAGGCATACTATCCTTCATCCTTCATGCTAGCTTCATTGTTTCCTTTAATGTTGCTGAGGTATTTTCCGTGGTTGGTATTTCAGTTTTCATTTGCCAGTCGTAACTCTATGATTGATTGATTTAAAGTTTTCTGGCATCCTGACATCTAAGGTAATTGACACCGACATAATTTATGTTATATAAAAAATAATAGAATATTCAATTAGAATACTCTATGAAAGCTTTTACCAGTTGCTGCTGTTTTCATGATTGTCTATTCTGATTTTTAACAGCTTTATCGGCGTTGGGATATATTAAGTAACCTTTCTTATGAGATAAATTTTTCTTTGATTTGAAATTTATAACATTTCAAATCTCAACAAAAGTGGAGAGAGCAATATTATTTTATCAAATCTAGAGTGCCTGAGTTATATCACTCCAAATCTAATGCTTATTATCTCTGTAATTACAGCATCCATAATTAAACATAAACGCAAACTTACCCATTTAAGCGTTTATTTTTTATCTTCTGGGTTTCTGTATATATCTTTTGCATGAGGATGCTAACATGGTGCTTTTCCATTTGTTTGTTTAAAGGGTTTACATACTGGCTGCATGTCTGTTCTTGGTGGTAACCCTTTCAACTACTGATCATATTAAGTGTTGTTTGATTACGCTGATCGGATGATCAGTAGGATACCGGACGTGTTACATAAATATACACACTGTTGGTATATATGTGTAGTTTTTTCTACCTTATGTACTCTGTGTTGGTGTATGTGTAGTTTTTTACTTAATGTACTCCGTGTTAGTGCGTATTTGGAATATTTTTACTTTTATGTACTCTTTGTTGGTGTATGTGTAATTTTTTCTACTTGATGTACTCCGTGTTGGTCTATATGTATAGATTTTTCTACTTTATGTGATTTGTGTTGGTGTATGTGTAGTATTTTCTACCCCATGTACTATTTTCTACTTTATGTACTCCGTGTTGGTGTATACGTTTAGTTTTGTTTTCAAATGTAAAACCCCGAACTTTCATATATATATATATATATATATATATATATATTATATATATATGTATATATATATATATATATATATATATATATATGTATATATATATATATATATATATATATATGTATATATATATATATATATATATATTATATATATATATATATATATATATATATATATATATATATATATATATATATATCTAGCTCTGGTACATGAAATCGTGAATTTAGATTATGATCTACCCATGATAGTCGCAAGAGTCAAAGTATGAATCAGCAGACAGAGCTGCAGCTGTTCAGTGGTAGAGCGTTGTTGGGTCGAAGCCTCTTACGAGGTGGCCTCGTAAGAGGGTAATATTTCACAGACAGGTAAATCGTCAGTGTACGCTTATTGTTGAAATAGATCAGTTACAATAGAAAAAATATAGAAATTAGCAGAAATCGGTGGAAACTGATGTTAAAGGATGTTTGATGCTTAATATACCGTTGCTTGAATTTTTGGATGTTTACTTTCATGCAGCTTATGTTTACATGTGTTTTGTTATATATATATATATATATATATATATATATATATATATATATATATATATATATATATGTATGTATGTATGTATATATGTGTATGTATATATTATGTATATATATGAAGATATATGTGTATATTTTTTTTTCCTCTCCACATTCATGTTTTTCGTTTTAGAACGTTCTATTCTTGAAGATTGCTTTGTAAGTTAATGAATTAAGACCTCGTTCAGTTTTGTAATTTAATGTTGATAAGAGTTTGTTCAGTTTTATAATTTAATGGTATTAAGAGCTTGCTCAGTTTAGTAATTAAATGGTATTAAGAGCTTGTTTAGTTTTGTGATTTGATGGTATTAGGAGCTTGTCCTGTTTTGTAATTTAATGGTAATAAGAGCTTGTTTAGTTTGTAATTTGATATTATCAAGAGCTTGTCTAGTTTAGAAATTTAAAGGTATTAATGGCTTGTCCAGTTTTGTAATTTAATGATTTTAAGAAATTATTCAGTTTTGTATTTTAATGTTATTAGGAGCTTGTTCAGTTTTGTAATTTAATGGTATTAGGAGCTTGTCTAGGTATGTAATGTAATTGTATTAGGAGCTTGTCTAGTTTTGTAATCTAATGGTATTAAGGGCTTGTTCAAAGCATATTTTTAATGGTAATAAGGATCTACGTGGGAAAGCAGCAAGACCTTTAGTAAAAACAACCTTTTATTTATATGTAGTAAGACTTGTGAGAAAAATATGGAAAATACTATCAAGTAGTAGTAGCGAATGCGCCATTAAAAAACATAAATGAAAACTTATAGAAAAGGAAATATGTTAGATTAGGGAGATGAAGGAGCTGTGCCCGATTATTATTATTAGTAGCGTACACGACCCGTCAAAAATGACGGCTAAATATTTAGATAGATATGCAGACACTCTTCCCACCCTCTTCCCCTTTCCTCTCGGGGCTCCCTATCTCACTAGGGTATGACTACTCCTCTCCCCCTACCCAAGGGACGGGACAAGACCGAGTAGTTTACGTCTTGTAATGCTCCCTAAACGTGACCGGAATATATATACATATATATATATATACACATATGTATATATATGTATATATATATATATATATATATACCCACACACACACACACACATATATATATATATATATATATATCAGACGCTTGCCCATTACTATATTGGGGAGATAATTATTATTATACAAAATGTCCAAATAAAAATATAACACAAGTCTAAACTGTAGAATAGTTTGCCGATTTGTGAAAAAGGAAAAAAATAGAGCGACGAGATTAACGAAGTTAATCATCAAACTGGAATTAAACATCCTAAATTAAGTAATACGAAACACAAATTACCGAAGAGAGAAAAATCAAAAATGGAAATAGGAAAAGAGAAGCTGATGTCAGGAGGAGGAGGAGAAGCGACGTGATTATGGACAAGGATCTTGTTGGCCAGTCCATGACCTTTAAGAATGAAATCAAAGATTCATGAAGCAGATGGAGTATTGTGCCTTTGTCAGAGAAGGGATTCATACTCCTTTTTTTTCCTTATTTAAAACTGGCCATGACATTTCTTCGTTATGCATTAAGTTATCTTTTATCTTTCAAGATTTGATTCATTTTCCTTTAAGAGGGAGGAAGAGGGGGGGGGGGGGGGGCTTTTTTCCTTATTTAAAGCTGGCCGTGACATTTCTTCGTTATGCTTTAAGTTATCTTTCATCTCTCAAGATTTGATTCATTTTCCTCTAAGAGGGAGGAAGAAGGGGGGGGAGGGGCATCTCTTAACGCTCTGAGCCCCTTTTCCCATCAATATGCTTATCAGATTTCTGGTCGTCTCTTCCCTTTTCAAAGATGAGCTCGCCCCCTGACCAGCCTCGAATATCCCGATTGCTTCCTACCCTAACTCGTTCCTTTTCAAACCTCCTACCGCCACCCACCCCCCCATCCCAATTCCCCAACCTCACACACACACACACACACACACACGACGTCTTTACATTTCCCCTTAAACCTTACGCACTTTCGGAAAGAGCTCGCCTCTTCTTCTCATCTGGGCAAAGCCTTACTTCTTCTACTCCCGCCCACACCCAGCACATGTTCATTTCATAATACATATCCCGGAGACACTTCCATTATCTGACATGGCGTCGTCAAGGATTGTCTGCCCAGCACCGCCCCAACCCCCCCCCCCCTCCTCCCTTCCTTACTTTTTGAGACAATGTCTCCCCCATTTACTATATAGTCATGTACGTTGCTTTTCTCTCTCTCTCTCTCTCTCTCTTACATGTACATACTGTCTTCATCTAATCCTCAGTGTCCATCGGAATGATAATTACGAAGACTGATTATACATATTAGTCAAGAGAAACCTGTCTATGTCAAATATGGAAATTACTCCCATATAATATCTCTCTCTCTCTCTCTCTCTCTCTCTCTCTCTCTCTCTCTCATATACATACTGTCTTCATCTGATCATCATTGTTCATTGGAATGATAATTACGAAGACTAATTATTGTACATATTAATCAAGAGAAATCTGTATTTCAAATATGGAAAGTACTCTCTCTCTCTCTCTCTCTCTCTCTCTCTCTCTCTCTCTCTCACGCAGATTTCCCAATGGCAAAACTTTTGCATAAAAGCCTGTGCCCCAATTTCATTACAGCTAAAAGCTAATGAAACTCGCCGACTCCTGTCTGTTTAACTACTGATTATTCATTCTCATCGCCCCGTTCTTATCTCTCTCTCTCTCTCTCTCTCTCTCTCTCTCTCTCTCTCTCTCTCTAGTTTGGATTTTTCTGTAGGATTAAAAGAAAGAAATGCGTCAATCTCTCTCTCTCTCTCTCTCTCTCTCTCTCTCTCTCTCTCTCTCTACGGAATTCAGACTTACTACGATTTTCATTGGGGGGACTTGACAAGTTTTGATTTTTCTGTAGGATTAAAGGAAAGAACTCTCTCTCTCTCTCTCTCTCTCTCTCTCTCTCTCTCTCTCTACGAAATTCAGACTTGCTACGATTTTCATTTGGAGGACTTGGACAAATTTTGAATATTTCTGTAGGATTAAAGGAAAGAACTGCCTCATCTCTCTCTCTCTCTCTCTCTCTCTCTCTCTCTCTCTCTCATATATCCAAGAGACATCGAGAACCAATCCCTTGTCAAACATGCATCCAACAAACATTGGAAATTTTGAAAATTGTCTGGAGGAAAAAGTCTGACAAGAGACCGATGGCCCATCTTACATATCAATAACGCAGGAGGAGACGAACAAGGCTGGTATTCTTCCTCCTCCTCTTATTTTTTTCTTATTCTTTTTCTTCTTCTTCTTCTCAGCAAGTGCGACCTTCTTCTTCTTTTTCTTCTTAAGTCTGATCTTCTTGTTCTTGTTCTTGGTCTTCTTCTTCTTGTTCTTCTTCTTAGCAATGCTGATATTCTCCTCCTCCTCCTCTTCCTTCATTTTATTCTTCATCTTCTTCTTCTTCTTAATAGGTCCGATCTTCTTCTTCTTAACAAGTTTGATCTTCTTGTTTTTGTTCTTGTTCTTCTTCTTAGCAAAGCTGATATTCTCCTCCTCCTCCTCCTCCTCCTCCTCCTCCTCCTCCTCCTCCTCCTTCTTCTTCTTCTTCTTCTTCTATTAACGTGCTTTTTTACCGTTTTTGTTTGGGGTAATCACGGTTGCCTTCTTTTGAAGGACTTCCTTTGGCTTATGGGTAGACCGTAGTCCCAATCAGCTGCCCTGCCTGACATCACTTAAACCTGGTAACTTAAATTCATGTGTTGTACCATTCACCAGCGTCCTTCCTCCCAGCAGCGAGGAGTCTCGGTCCGAACTTAAAATACCGGATCAAAATCCGGTTTATTTAAGTTGTCTCCTTCAAGGGTTCACTCTCCGTTTACGTAGCAGTGTCCTGTGTTTACTTTAACCTATGGGTATCATTCCACCGTCTCTTTTGCTATTGATTCGCTAAGTGAGATATTCAGGGCACAGTTTTTTTTTTATATACAATGGGGTAAGTGTTCTGATAGTTTTAGAACGGAGGCTAGATAGGTGCCTCTTTGCTATTTTATTTCCTGTGGGAAATCCTCTCCTGACGAACTATTGTTTCTTTCATTTCGCTACCTTCAATATACTGCTAAGCCCAGTCTATATATATATATATATATATATATATATATATACACACACACACACACACACGATGGGTAAGTCTTCTGATAGTTTTAGAGCGCCTGCTAGATTGGTGCCTCTCAGATATTTCATTTTCTGTAGGATATTGCTTTTTTTACATTTTGCAACCTTCAATATACTGCTAAGCCCAGTCTTATATATATATATATATATATATTATATATATATATATATATATATATATTATATATGCGATGAGCTAAGTGTTCTGATAGTTATAGAACGCCGACTAGATAGGTGCCCCTTTGCTATTTTATTTCCTGTGGGAGAACCTTTCCTGACGAACTATTTTTTTTCATTTTGCTACCTTCAATATACTAAGCCCCGTCATTTTTATATATACTGTATATACGATGGGTTAAGTGTTTCGATAGTTTTAGAACGCCGGGTAGATAGGTACCTATCAGCTATTTGCTTTTCTGTAGGAAAACTTTCCTTATTGAATTTTTTTTACTACCTTTAAAATATATATACTCCTAATAGAGACCTCAAGAATCTGTATGTCACATAAATTCAATTTGTATGGGAAGATATCATTCCCATTACTACCTCATGACATAACTTTTCTATCACCAGTCTAGCAAATCTTGTCAAGAAGAAAATTGTCTTCTAAGATAATTGTCTTTTTTTTCACCATTAGCTGAGAAAAAACATGTCTGGAAGTTTTTCCCTGTTTTCTGATAAAAACCATATCTTATTTTTTCGCTATTATCTGATTAAAAACTCATATATGATTTTTTTTTCGCTATTATTTGATAAAAAAAACCATATATGAGTTTTTTCGCTATTATCTGATAGAAAAAAAACATATATGAATCTTTTTGCTATTATCTGTTAAAAAAAAAAAAAAACTTATCTGGAATTTAAGGAATTTATGTGAAGATTAAACATCAAAAGTGAACGAAAGGTAATAGATTTTAGACAAAGTTTTGCTGTCGTTGCCGCCCCGTATGCAAATAAGGTTTGCCTTAAACAATTTCTGCATTTTTATTAGAAAAGTGACGTAACCAGAAACATATTTACGTCCCCCGAATAACATTATGTAGTTGCTTCCGCTTGATACTTTAATATATGATTTTCCGTGAAGTTTTATTCCAGCTGTAACCAAGATGTGGAATGATCTTAATCGGGTAGTTGAATCGGTAGATCTTCTAAAGTTCAAACTTGCAGCAAGTGTTTTTATATTGAACAGGCTAACATAAGTCTTTTTATAGTTTTTGTATAAAATATATGTTTTAATGTTGATGTTTTAAAAGTCTTTTTTATAGTTTATATATGAAACATCTGTTTTAATGTTAATGTTTTTAAAATATTTTATTTTGATTGTTCATTACTTCTTATATCGTTTATTTATTTTCCTTATTTCCTCCTCACTGGGCTATTTTTCCCTGTTGGAGCCCTTGGGCTTATAGCATCTTGCTTTTCCAACTAGGCTTGTAACCTAGCTAGTAGGAGTAATAATAATAATAATCATAATGATAATAATAATAATAATAATAATAATAATGATGATGATTACAATAATGATAATAATAATAATTATTATTATTATTATTATTGATAATGATAATAATAATAATAATAATAATAATAATAATAATAATAATAATAATAATAATAATAATAATAATAAAATGGTTTTTCGTCATTTGATATACCTGCGTTCAACCACAACACGTGAATCAGTCTTCACACTTTGCCATTTCTAAGATATCCAAAACTGCAAAGAAACACAGCACAGCACTTGTGGCCAACGACTTCCTTTACCTCTTATGTAATTTTGTGCTCAACCTACTAATGATGTCCTGTAAACACTGGTGTTATTGCATATCTTCTTCTTCTTCTGCTTATTTTTTTCTGTCATGTGTATCATCATTGTACCCTTACTGTAATTTGGTATATGGCCTTTGCTGAAATTATTATTATTATTATTATTATTATTATTATTATTATTATTATTATTATTATTATTATTATTATTTTTAATATTATTATTATTATGTGCTTGAGTGGAGTATGCTATGTACTCCGGAATAAGTGTGACTTTGGTCTTCCCATGTGCCATATTTATATGTTTTACGTCGGATTGTGAGTTGCTGACTATTTTACCAATGTCCTCCTACCTTGGGTTACGCCATAGCCTCTTTACCATGGTGGTTTTCACTATCCATGTTTCGAGTTCCGTCGCTTGATAGAGAACTCAAAGATGGAAAAGGGTACTTGATGTATTTCTATTATTCATTTCCTTTTTGTTTTTTTAAGTTTATATTTTTTGGTGTTAAAAGTATATGGTAAAATTATGTTTGTTAATATTTACATAGCCAGATTTTAATGGTCTCTTCATCCAGTTTTCCTCGAAGTACTTGGAATTTTGTGAAAATTTACCATGGAAAATCAGGACATTTAAATTTTTTTATACATATATTCCCATACTGAATACTAATGATATTAAGTCAAAAATGTTAGGTAGTAGGTTGGCCAAGGCACCAGCCACCTGTTTAGATACTACCGTTAGAAAGTTATTTGGTCCTTTGACTGGCCAGATAGTACTACATGGGATCCCTCTTAGTCAGGGAGTTAACTACTGCACCGTAATTGTTCAGTGGCTACTTTCCACTAAGTAAGTTTAGAAGAGACTCTTTAGCTATGGTAAGCAGCTGTTCTAGGAGAAGGACACTCCAAAATCAAACCTTTATTCTTTAGTTTTGAGTAGTGCTATAGCTTCTGTACTACGATGTTCTATTTTCTTGGATTAGAGTTCTTTTGCATGAGGGTACAGCCAAGCTCGCAATTCTATGCTTCCTAATTTCCTTCCTCACTGGACCATTTCTCTGTTGGAGCCCTTAGCCTTATAACATCCTGCTCTTCCAGCTAGGGCTGTAGCTTAGGTAGTGTTAATAATAATAATAATATTAATAATAATAATAGTAATAATAGTAATAATAATTTGCCTTCCGAAATCTTTACGTAACACTTGTGTTATTTTCCTGTTTTCCTTTGTCCTATATCAGTTTGAAATGCGAAAATTGATGTCTCAATCTAATTAATGTTGTAGTTGTAATATTTAAGATGTGAAATGATAAAATGACGTCATTTTCTTCCCATGTGATATTATTCATCGTGTTTATCGCGGTTTTTATCGCATTTGTGTTTTGGCCAATCGACCAGATTTAAAATTTTTAAAACAAAGGCTTTCTTATCTCTACATTTGCAGTGTTACTATTTTCTCTTTCTCGACATCATAAAATGTTTAATTATCCCCATAGTATTCAAAGTATTCGCCCAATACCCATAATTGAAATTGATTTCAATCGTTAAGGTAATCCATAAGCTTTGGAATGTTCTCTACAGGAAACACCTTACCTTTATAACGTAATGGAAGGTTCTCCCAGCAAGATATTTCATTAAAACGTTCCCTGATAAAGTCTTCTTTCATTAAGCTTAGGCCCCCCCCCAAAAAAAAAGTATACATATATATATATATATATATATAGATATATATATATATAGATATATATATATATATATATATATGAAGACTATGGTTTCATTGCATATCAGCATTTCCTTTCGACTTGTCTTCGGAAATAGTTATTCATTTCTAAATTAATTCAGTTTGGCATCATGTGCGCTATCACCTTGTGTTGTATTTTCAATTTTGATAATGTCAACAATTAATGTTTTCCTATTTTGGCTTCTTTTATCGCCAAATCTAAAATCACTCAACGTAATTTGCATCGTCTTATCAAGATGTCATCTTCCTCAGCAGGTGGGAGAACAGTGTTCCCCACTACGCCATGATTCACCGTCTCTTCTTCCTAAATCTCCCTAATAATGTTCCTTATTAAAGTACCCATCATCCATAAAGGCCTCTTTAAACTACGAACCTCCTTATTACCTGCGCGTGACGGAGCTCCTAGCCACGACAGAATTGCCGAACAAAAGCTCGTTATGTAGTTCTCGGGGCAATCATTATCTGACTACACTTGTGAAACTACTTTTGCAATACCGTTTCAACCAACAGTGAATATCAGTCTTCCACTGCATGGGGTAAAGTTATCTTGCTTGACGGTACACTTGGGCGTACTGTTCTATCTTATTTCTCTTCCTTTTTATCAAGATTTTACAGTTTATATATGAAAGATGTTTTTCAATGTTGTACTACTCTTAGAATATTATATTTTGATTGTTCATTGCTTCTCTTGTAGTTTAATTATTTCCCTATTTCCTTTCCTTACTGGGCTACTTTTCCTTTGGCTTATAGCATTCTGCTTTTCCAACTAGGGTTGTAGCCTAGCTAATAATAATACTGATAATAATGACGACGATCTCAGGGGGCCTAAACATGGGCAAGTAATCTCATCACAGAAGCCAGTTTTGTGGGCTCAGTGGAAACACCCTTTTGGAGTGGGTGTCATTATCTTACATAATGGCCGCATTGCATTTTTGGGGTCTGTATAGTGTTCCTTCTGCTCCTAGATGTACTTACTTTATATCCTTCTACCTTATCTCCGTTCTGACTTCCTTTCTAACATTTTACTGTCCAACGTATTTTAATTTGTACTTTAGTGTAATTGTATGGTTTCCACCGATTGCATTTGGGCGCTGGATGGTCTTACATAAATCAATACCGGGCTATAAATTCCTAAATCGTAATTTCCTTCGCCAAAATCTTGTGAAGGCTATGTAATCCCCCCAGTCGTCTTTTATATATTTATTTATTTGTGAGCAATTTTACACAAGACTACTGTACCTATTTTCACCAAACTTGGTAGTCATGTTGGATTCAGTTGAGTTACGAGCAAAATATGACTGCTTGTCCTAGCGAAGGTGTGCTCTTTCCTGAGGGCCCCTCTAGTGCCAATTGAAGAGACTAAAATTTGCCATAGACTTAACGATCTTCCAATATATATATATATATATATACACGTATATGTATCGATATATATAAATATATTATATATGTGTGTATATATATATATATATATATTATATATATATATATATATATAATATATATATATATATATATATTATATATATATATATATATAATCTACATATATAAATATAATTATATATATACATATATGTATATGTGTATATATATATATATATATATTATGATTGCCAGAACATGCTACAAAACCTAAGAGGTTGATGTAGGCAGCAGTGGGTCACACTGAGATCCGAACAATCAACGAAGCTTATGCTAAGCATTTCATCTCGACAGACAAATGAATGAAGCGTAGAGATTTTCATGTCGTTCAACGATATCAGGCAAAGCTTTTCAAGTGCTAAAGTCGACTAACACTTCAACGCATTGTTCACTCTTATGTGAGACTGTATTGCCTGCTTTATATTCTCATATTCACTTACCCATTTGGCACGTCATTTTGCTTCTATCTTCTCAAACTTTACTTGCTCTGATTTAGCAAAGCTATAAACTTCGGGCATTTCAGGGTTTAATATCTCTCTCTCTCTCTCTCTCTCTCTCTCTCTCTCAAACATTTCAGTGTTTAATATCTATCAAACATCAGATATTTCAGTGTTTAAATCTCTCTCTCTCTCTCTCTCTCTCTCTCTCTCTCTCCCTCTCTCTCTCTCTCTCTCTCTCTCTCTCTCTCTCTCTGAAACATTTCAGTGTAATATCCTTCTCTCAAACATCAGACATTTCAGTGTTTAGATCTCTCTCTCTCTCTCTCTCTCTCTCTCTCTCTCTAACATTTCAGTGTTTAATATCTTTCTCTCAAACATCAGACATTTCAGTGTTTAGATCTCTCTCTCTCTCTCTCTCTCTCTCTCTCTCTCTAACATTTCAGTGTTTAATATCTTTCTCTCAAACATCAGACATTTTAGTGTTTAAATCTCTCTCTCTCTCTCTCTCTCTCTCTCTCTCTCTCAACCAATTCAAACTTTACTTGCTCAGGTTCAGCAAAACCTTAAACATTATACATTTCAGTGCTTAAACATTCTCTCTCTCTCTCTCTCTCTCTCTCTCTCTCTCAACCAATTCAAATTTTACTTGCTCAGGTTCAGCAAAACCTTAAACATTATACATTTCAGTGCTTAAACATTCTCTCTCTCTCTCTCTCTCTCTCTCTCTCTCTCTCTCAACCAATTCAAACTTTACTTGCTCAGGTTCAGCAAAACCTTAAACATTATACATTTCAGTGCTTAAACATTCTCTCTCTCTCTCTCTCTCTCTCTCTCTCTCTCTCTCTCAACCAATTCAAACTTTACTTGCTCAGGTTCAGCAAAACCTTAAACATTATACATTTCAGTGCTTAAACATTCTCTCTCTCTCTCTCTCTCTCTCTCTCTCTCTCTCTCTCAAGCATGTCAGTGTTTAATATCTCTCTAACATTACAGTGTTTGATATCTTTCTCTCAAACATCAGAAATTTCGGTGTTTAATCTCTCTCTCTCTCTCTCTCTCTCTCTCTCTCTCTCAAACATGTCAGTGTTTAATATCTCTTCTGAAACATTTCAGTGTTTTAATCTCTCTCTCTCTCTCTCTCTCTCTCTCTCTCTCTCAGTCAAAAAACCACACATCCTCTCCAAGTTTTTCTCTGTGTCCAGAACGCTCTTAATCTTTTCCTAACTTCTTTTGGAAATGGTTAAAGCTCTATCTGTTCCAAGTACTGAAGAGTCAGTTTCAGAAGAGGGGAAAAAACCGACCTCATTTTTCTCCGCCTCGTGCACTTCCCGACACCTCCGGCTCCACCAAATGTTTGTCTTCTGGGGAAACGAGGGTTTTTTTGTTAAAGTTTACGAATTCCATTCTTTCTCTTTAACATTCGGTATGATTGGCAGGTCTCTTCTTATTAACGTGTTCTTTGTGATTTAAGAATACATATATATGTATATATATATATATATATATATGTATATATCTGTGTATATCTGTGTATATACATGTATATATCTACATCTATATACATACACACACACAAATATATATATATATATATATATA